>NW_014577317.1:133118-138737 GCF_000485595.1 Priapulus caudatus | reverse complement strand
TTATGATACCGGTGACAAGAGTTTACAAGGAAATCGTCGTGTGAATGAAAAAAGGCATGAATCATCGATTAGAGTACATAGAATAGAAATCTATCACTTCATGAAGCCAACTCACAATGAAAAAGCATGATGTTCATTAAATTGTAGTAACATGGCAGTGTCGAATGTACATATAGCATAATGTAATCGATGACAACTAGTGTGATGCTATATTTTATCAAATTGCTATGCAATAGTCAGCATCATATCATGCACACCATCTAGCTAGATAACTTATTTCTCTGAGCCTCAGAATCGTTATAGAGAGGATTTAAAAATATCTTGGCTATACCATCGTTGCATATAAAAGTGCGCGCAAGTCCAGTTTCCTACGCACAGCATGGAGGCCACCTGACTCCGAAATCCCTGACTGGTTCTCACCAGCATAACTGCATACGGCACATGACACCCACAGATCAAATCTTAGACATGTACCCACACATAAGTAGCATTTCTAGAAATATCAATCAATTCGTTCGCAAGATAGGCGAGCAAGTTCACTTTCCTACTGTGCACATAGCCTCGCGTATATGACCAGCTGTATACAGGCCTGTACACTTGCCATATGCAGTTTTGCTGATGAGAACCAGTCAGGGATTTTGGAGGCAGGTGGTCACCATGCTGGGCATAAGAAACTGGACTTGCGCCGAAAGTGGTAGTGTAAAAACATTTGTGATGCATTATCGATTATTATTTATGAATACAAATTTGTCTTGCCCCAGTATAATAAAAAATCGTGTCTTGTTAAAGGAATACTTTACTCTAGAATTTGAGAGAATATTATGATAGTAGATTTATAAATAATAGCACATACCTATAAATATCTATAATTACGCATTCACGTTTGTCATAAAACAACATTGAACTTCAAAATCTTCATTTTTGGGCGCTGACATGACACCCACGACCGTGCTTCCACCCTGAAAAAGTTGCGCATTTGCCAAAATGTTTTGCACGTTACAGACTGAGGGTTAATCACAAAAGTGCAATTATATTTATACATAAATGCTATTTAACAGAACGATATTCATTTTAGGACAAATTTATCCATATTATAACTGAAACTATATGTCATTTATAAGATATTGTAATCCTTTTGCTCTTAAATTAATAAATAAGAAACACCCTCGGTCTGTAGCCTGCAGCCGAAACGTTGCTTTGTGCAACTTTTCAGTGGGTGCGCTGCCAGTAGCGCCACCGTCGTTGTAAGCAACAGTATAGCCGTCAGTTGTCAAACATTTTTTTTAAATATTTCTAATACATATTGAACCATAAAACTTTTTATGAAGCGTAATTTTAACCTAAATCAACTGAAAATAACCCTAGAACCTATAGTCAAGTATTCCTTTAAAACAAATCCTGACAGGGCAAATCACATAATTGTAGACAGTATTTATTCAGTCTTCCATCAGTTGAAAATGAAAGGTTTATTCAATTCCGTAGGTTACAAATTACTAAGTTTTACATATTTGTGCCCACCAAACCCTAACTATTTTACTCTAAAATGAAACCCTGCAAGAAGTTCTGCGGCGTTCGGCCCAAGAATATGAGCTGTCCACATTTGCACATGTCGCATATTTGCGAAAATGCATTGTGGTCAGCGCTAATAATTTATATCCATGAACCACTATAACCACTAGGCACTACTACTACTAGCGCTGATATAGTAGTACTAGTCGTAGTAGTACTAGGTCATTTAGTCGGTGGAATGTCGAGGTAGGCTGTGTCAGTGTGTGCACAGCGCAGGATATGTAACCCACAGGCACTTGGAACGTCTCAATAAAAAAAAAAAATCGCTCATTACAACTTTGCACCTGCGATTGCTTTCAGACGACGGAGCAGATAACGGAAAATATTTACCCGGCCGTCGTCTCTCCGGCGAGCTCGGCAGCAGACGAGCTTCTCCTCATCGTTAGCAAGAGTCTGAGCATCGTTGCCCTGACGACGGACGACGACGAAAGCCAGATCATCTGCCAGGCGGTGCATGCGGGCCTGCAGATCGGCGATCCTGCAGGCAGGACCTCCACGCAGCTGTCTGTGGAGTGTAAGAAGTAGTTGAGACGAGTTGACCAATATATATGTGCATATTTTTTTACTGAATGTCAAGGAAGCTAGGTATATTTTAAAGTGGCAGGAAAAAAGACAAGTGTCGTGCTCGCGTTTTGTTTGCAGTTGGTTGAGTAGTACAGTTTATATGTACTGGGAATTTAAATGCAAACTCTTCGTGAAGTAGCACAAGCACAGAAAGCAGTTCTTCCTGTATGTCAATGAAGCTAGTTACGTTGTTTAGTGGCAGGAACAAAGACTAACAGGGTGGGATGGGATTATTATGACAACATTCATTGCTTCTATTTAGAGTTAGGCGTATATTATTTATATATAATATATTTATATAATTATCTAATATATTATTGAGTTCGTATGTAGTATGTATGTATGTAGTATGTATGATGTATGTATATGTATGTATGTATGTATGTATGTATGTATCTTCCTATAGGCGGCCAACCGCCCAAGCTATCTGGATGCAATTTTCACAGGGCCATCCTCTTATACCCGGGAGTGGTTCTTAGCTGAAAAAACCTGCCAAACCCGTCAAACTCACCGAAAAATCCGTGAAAAACCCCTCAATTCGTGAATCTTCACACAATGTCAGCACTGACTGTACAGTGCTGCCACACAGAAAAATCGATCACTCATTCCATCAGCTGCTGGTATTGTGAAACCGAAACCGATACTAAAAACGAGCACAACCAGGAACCTGTTCAGAGGTTACGACTGCATTGTTTATCAAGAGGCTTTGAAATGAGAAGTGCAACCATTCGTACATGCTGTTATAATAACTTTTTCTCATTTGCACCATAATATTACTATTATGTTCCAGGGGTTCTAAGTTGGGTTCTGCTGTCATATAAATGGCATACGTAACAGTTTTTCCCCATGCTTATTATCTTATTAGACTGATTTCTAAATATTGATATTGTGTACAAGTTATATTGTCGATTTTTACCCATGTTCCATTTGTGTCTATTGTGTCCAATTATTAGTAGTATGAATTAGTAACACGATTTTACCCAGCGCAGCGGGTACCCGCAGCTAGTTATATATATATGTGTACATAAATATGCACATATGATTTCGATAAAACTGCTGGGAAATGGAGAAGCCATGTTAATTTACTGGCGTGATCCACGGTGTGCTACTTTCCTTGATTACAGAATGGTATTTCTTTCCCATAACTACATAAATCCACTCGTAGCACTGAAAGCACGGGCATAATAAATACGGTTAAAGAACCGTTCATGAAATTTGGTACATTCCCAACTCTAGATAGAAGCAACGAATGTTGTCATATTAATCCCACCCTGTTAGTCTTTCTTACTGTTACTAAAAATATAACTATATATATAGCTTCCTTGACATTCAGTACAAAGCCCATTCCTACACTTGTGCTCCTTTACGAAGGGTTTGCATTTAAATTCCCACTACATATAAACGGTATTACTCAACTAACTGCAAACAAAACATGAACACCGTTAATCGTATATATATATATATACATACACTGATTTGATATGACCATAGTCAACTACGACAAGGGCAGGCAGAATTAGCTGTCAGGTTACGTATTGTTGCAGTACTTTATACTGTTTTGCATTGCAGTCAAGCCGATTGTCAAGTCAAACTGGCCTGCAAAACTTGAATACGTATCGGGAACGAGCGTTACCATCCTCTGCTATGCGAGGGGCAACCCGGCTCCTGAATTCACCTGGATGAAGGACAACAGAACATTCCAGAACGGGGCGGTGCTAAGCATCAGCGAGATAGAGGAGTCGGACCAGGGCAGATACACGTGTGTTGCCTTCAACAAGTATGGTCTGGACAGGTCAGACGATGTGCCAGTCATTGTTATAGGTATGATGATTATAACTGCAGGAAACAACCCGTGTCGACACATTTGAAAATAAGAAAGAGTCCATGATATATCAGTGAACTAACCATACGTAATAGATAATAGGCAAACCATTATAACAAATTTGATCAAAAATACATCAAGGGATCTATGTTTTATTAATTATTTTAACTGAATGCGCGATCAAACGATGATCACCTATAATTTCTGTATGCTGATGCGGTTCTGTGAATATTCCTACTGGTATTTCATTTCCTGCTGTACACTGTTATACTGCTATGCACAGTTACAAATTAACCTTGTACTTCACACCTTACACTGTCGTACATAGCTCAAGTAGACATTGTTGCAATTACCTGATTTGTTATTTCTGTGATCATGATGATATCTGTACAAACCAAATCTGTAATGACATCAGCATCAGTGGCACCTAGCAGCACTTTCTGGAAATGCTGAAATGCCAGTGCCTTGACCCCAGTTGCAACATCAGTGTTTCATGTTCATTGAATATATATGTTCCCCCTTTTATATTCCAGCATATCAATAGTTCAGTCCAAAGTGTCACCATTATACTAAGTGGCCTGCATTAAAACCATCTTATAGACATATGCAACCCTGGACTTGCCGACAATACAAAACTGCATTTTCCCCAAAATACGCAAGCAGGAATAATTTGGCATGACACGGGCACAATAGGTGCACCTGAGCACAACAAGAATGCACACAATACACACACGCTGGCCTAGAATGATCTCTAGACTCAATAACACATAGAAAAGACTGTGATGATCTTGCCTTTTCAGATACCGTGAATGCAGGTCTCATTCTTGCCATGGTCATTGTAGCGATCGTCGTCATGGTGGTCGTTGTTGCCACAGCTTTCCTCGTCGCAAAAAATCGAGTCTGCTTCAAACAAAAAGACAAAATGACCGTCACAGCACCGCCAGTGACTGCAGCAGCAGCAGCAGCAGCAGCAGCAGCAGCAGCACCACCACTGCCAAGCAGGAGAGGTGGTACAGCAGCAGCATTACGGAGTCCCCCGGTGACAAGAGTTTACAAGGAAATCGTCGTGTGAATCAAAAAGGGCATGATTCATCGATTGGAGTAAATAGAATAGAAATCTATCACTTCATGAAGCCAACTCACAATGAAAAAGCACGATGTCCATTAAATTGTAGTACCATGCAGGGTTCTCCCTACGTTGCGCAAACGGGAACCCGCGTTTGGGAAAACTCCCCCCCCCCGTTTGAATCGTTGCGCCCCGTTTGGGAAAACTCCCCCCTGTTTAAATTCCACCACAATATAAGTTTGCCAGCGAGGGAATAGATCGTCAAGAATTGCCGTTTGACAAGGACATCCGACGCGTGTATTTTTACCGTACCACGCATGTACTGAAGACAGTACACAAGTTAAACTGACAATGCACAGTTAACCTGTCACTAACTGTACGCAGACTCGGCTATCTTATATATACAAGAACCCCAAATACCGTCTGTGGTGTGGTGGCGATTTTACGCATTAATTAGTCGTACGGTAAAAATACACGCCCCCCGGACCCCCCTAGTTTCCCCCCTCCCCCCTCCCCCTAGTTTTCCCCCTCCCCCTCCCCCCCTACCCCTCCCCTCCCCCCCTGTTTGAATTTCATCCTGGGGAGAACCCTGCCATGG
>NW_014577317.1:120417-131995 GCF_000485595.1 Priapulus caudatus | reverse complement strand
GCACATACTCAAGCGCATCTATACTACGAGCGTGTATAGTAGTACTAGTTCGTATTATACTAGGTCATTTTAGGTCAGATGGAATGTAAGGTACGGCTGTGTCCAGTGTGCATCAGCCCGCATGGATAATTTATTAAACCCACAGGCACTGTGGAACTCCAATAAAAAAAAAATAGGTAATAAACACAATATTATTTACTACAAAGTCTTTAATGTTTCTCTAAGCCTATATTTTCGCACTATAATCACATTGTAAATGCGCAAAATGCATGCTCATCTGCAACACACAAGTACACCGCACGTACGCGCTGTGCACAAACAACATGAATAAGAGAGCAGGTAGGAAAGCCTGATAGAAAAATTTGCTCGACGCTCGCTTTATTTCACACCTTCACAGCACGAATACACATCCAACAGCTTCCATCTTGGTATCTATGTGTACATAAATGTTCACTCGTTCGAATTCTAACTCTGCTCTTTGTCCTTACCTACTCCCGCCAGAGATATCTCGTGAAATGCTGCAGGAAATGTTCTCTCCGTGAAAATGTAAAGAGAGTGTAAAGAGGACGAGATGTCTGTTTATACACGAGTAATGGTGGCGCATTGCATGCCGGGATGAGCTGCTGCCGGCCTCCGAGCCTCCATTTCGAGGCCCGCCATGCCAAGCATAAAGCAAATTTTTCCATCAGGCTTTCCTACCTGCTCTCTTATTCATGTTGTTTGTGCTCAGTGCGGGCGTGCAGCGTACTTGTGTGTTGCAGATGAGCATTTAACCGGCATTTACAGGTGATTATAGGCGAAATAGAGTAGAGAAACATTAAGACTTTGGTAGTAAATACATTTCGTGTTTATTTACCATTCTTTTTTTTATTGAGACGTTCCAAGGCACTTGAAGTGCCTGTGATGTAACCATGCATACACGTGTTTAATAATAATAATTAATATAGTAATGTACAGTTGACGAGTTGTACACTAGCTACCCGAATTAATAATAACACCAGCTTGAAGTTGTACAGTATTGTTCTCTATCCTTGGGCCGTTTGCATAATGACACACTGACAGTCGATAATGATAATCAGTCACGACATTTATGCAATGAAAATACGCAATCTGCTCGACTGATCCACACCAAGAGGACATAATAGACATATATGTACTCTTGATCCACACACACAACATGTGATGTGTTGTGTATATCTAATTCTATGCTCACCATGCCTACACACACGGAATATGATATGCCCTTTGAGTTTGACCAGTTCTCAGCTGAGTTCTTGAGTTCTCAGCTTTGACCTGGACCGGATGTACATAGACCGTTTACCGCCACCTGGAGAGTAAAAATAATAACATTAAATTATTTAAATTCTAGGCATTTTGTTATAAATAATGTTTATATTTATTATATTTGACATGTATATTACACAATAAACAAACTAGATTAAGATTGTTTTTCTATTTACGATACAGATATATTAATTATGTGACGAAATAAAATAAGTTGAAAGTTATCGCAAACTTATTTTCATTTCAAGATGTCAGCTTCCACCTTGTCATATTCTTCAGTTGTCTAATCTGGCTGAGGTATCGTTTCTAACAAAAAATACCCCGAAACCACTTTTCCATCGGTAAGGATAGGTTAATACAAATACGATTTGACGTAAACTAAAGGGCGAGCTAGATTAAGAGCAGCCTAGAGTATTTTCATATATGAAACTGAAAAGTTACGTAGCCTCGTAGTCGTAGGTACTACTACTACTAGTACTAGTACTAGCTCTAGTACAATAGCCCGCTTACATTAACTGCCAGCGGCTATAGTACTAGAGCTACGTAGGTACTAGAGCTATGTAAAAATGTACTATGTAAAAATTAATGTTTCAATAATAAATTAGTAAACATGTAGCTCCCTACCTTCCCGCCGCCACAGAACTATACACAATACACAGCAAAATAACGCAGTGAATAAACGGAAATTTTGTAGATAAACAAATCAGCTCGCCATCTCTTGGGTCACTGTAGCTGTAACGGTATCGCTAGGGTTAGGATACATAGAATGCTAGGGTTAGAATACATAGAATGCTAGGGACCAGGGTTAGAATACATAGAATGCTAGGGTTAGAATACATAGAATGTATAGACAATCCGTTGCACAGCCTGGTCGGGCTAGGGTCACAGGCACTTGAAGCGTTTTAACTGTAAACACACGCCGCCGCCATTGCGCGCACACTGACACATAAATATATAGATAGATATATATAGATATATATATTTATGTGTCAGTGTGCGCACAATGGCAGCGGCGTGTGTTTACAGTTGAAACGCTTCAAGTGCCTGTGTCTTGGGTGATCGATTGCATTGTAATTTTATCACGTTGTGTATGGCTCATCTCGAGCGATGAACCCTGTGCCCAAGCCTAGTTTAGCACCCCAGATTAGTGTAGCACATATTGCGAAAACATATTGCGGTGTTCCCAAACTATCACTATCCTTGATCCGAAACGGTCACTGTAGGTTTTAGCTTAGGTAGAGAGATGCAAAGTTAAATGGCAAAAGTCTTTGGCAACTGTCCCGGCCAGGCTGGCAGCCTCCTGTTGTCTATCTGTTTGTCAACAATATCGGCACATGTCTAAACTGCTTTGTCTATAAGCACCATTCATATATGGCACGTATGGGGTGATCCGAAATAGTGGAAGTGGCACAATCCTAGTTTAGGACCCCGGCCCTCATTTTCACAAATGTTGGGGTATAGAGAAATTAAAGGATTAATAGGACCATTGATTATGCAATGTCGACGAGCTGGCACCTTGTGTAGTTAATAAGTACATTACCTTATAGCCAAACGCGTATTAGTTTATCCAATATCACTGCTGGTTACATTACAAACAAGACTTGAAATCGGTTGTTGATATGTATCAACATATCATTTACGTGCCGTAAATGTTATCCAGGAGTCAAGCGATGACGTAAACATTTGTGCGGCTCGTATGTTTTGGATGCCAGATGAAACAGAGGTGTCAGCGGTGTAACCACGGCCACGGACTAAGCATGGAAATAGAGTACGTGAAACACACGTACTAATCACGGATGCACGTGGACAGCCCTGACAAAAAGTTCCTTATTACGAGTGTCCATGTTTACGAAATTACTAATGATAGCATTGCGTACGGCCGAGCATGCGTGCGAAAATGTCCGGTGCACTATAAATCTGTATCACACCCGCTTCGCCGGCAGCGGTTTGAAACTGTAAACAACAGATTTTTAGACTGCGGAGAACATTGCCCGTTTGTACTTGCCTATATATGTGTGGTAGGTAAAAAAAATGCTCAGGAATACATTCATTCAAAGCTTTTAGACTACAAAGTGAAAGTGTCGGGTCGAATGTTTAAAACAGCGTTTACTTTTGCCACTCTGCGGCGATGTTGTGACGCGTCTTTTGTTTCCATGCGATGTTGCCAAGGCTGAAGGTCATGAAGGCTGCATATGCTCGAAGATGTCATATAACACATATGTTATATGATATCTATAGCTGTGCTGGTTACATGACCTGCGTCGACTCTTGCCGCCACGATACAGAACCGCGGCAAAACGCGATTTTCCAAGTTGTTTTTTTTCGTTGAGGGAATATAGGCTTGATACATATTTGTACAGTTTTATTTTCAAAGCTAATGTTCAGTTAAAGTGTAGAGAGTTATTTACTTACGTTTTTACAGAGGTTTGTTAAAAAAATGTGCGGGGGAATGCATCTTTAATATCTACTTAACTAACTAAACTAGGATTGGGCCTGGAGGTAGCGAGGTCGATCAAAACTGAAGCTCAGACATTATATTTTATCACTCAACGAGAATGCTGCATTCTCATGGGACTCGGGGGATTCTGGGGTACAATGCACATTCGTAGAGTGCTGCATCATCAGTAGTCATGTTAGCACAAAAAAAGCCAATCTTGAGCTTAAACTCTTTTGCAAAAGAAACAGGCATTGCAGGTTATATTATATAATATTAAATATGATACATAACATTTCTATATAAACCATCAGCTACACCAATGGGGAGTGTACATGATCCACAGGTACTCACTGGCGTGTTCATGAAATGATGCAAATCAACAAGACCTGGGAAATAACTTGTGTGATTCATACAGGAGAGAAACCCTATGTGTGTGATAGGTGTTTACCCATGTTCATCTTCAGTAAAACACCTATTCTCACTCACACAAGAGAGAAGCGATATGTGTGTGTGTGATTAATGTGAATACAATGCCTCTTTGCTATTTATTCGGTTGGTGCATGTGTGTGTTCACACAGAAGAGAAACCCAATGATAAAAAAGTTCACTGATAAATTCAAAATAAATAATAGCTTCGTAATGAGATTGAACCCCAAATAAATAAAGTGAGAGTTCTTGTTTTCTGTGTTAAACTACTGCTAACTGTAGTAGTTTTAGTAATAGTGCTTACACAACTGTATATAATTGGTTCTAGTATATAGGCCACATTCTATTTATTCGAAATTGGGCTGGCAAAGGCCAAAACTAAAAATGTCATATAATATATTTTACTTGACATTTTCGATAGTTTCATCCCAAGTATACTCAAATTATCACAATTCAATAAACTCAAATCACTCATAAAACATTTCTTTGGCTGTGTTATATGATAAAATTATCAGTACATCTTTTTAAAGTCTGATTTTATATTTAAAGAAATGTCGCTCGTGAATAAAATCAATTTCTAATTGCAGACGATTTTCGAGTGGTACTAGCAATGTCAGGTGAGTCACAACCGATGACATCTCTGCCAGTAGCCGGAGAGAATGTGCCTTGTGAAGTTTGTGGTGACTCATGCGATTGTGAAAGCAGAGCACTGTTTGTGTTGCTGCGGCATCTCATGGCAAAGGGAAAGAACATGCTGGATAGGTAAGGCGATAGGTATAAGCTGTATATTTCGCGGTGGTTTAATTTTTGCGAATTTCGCGAACGCGTCCCTGACCGCGAAAATATCAACACGCTGTTCTTCACTGATTCGGGAATTTACCGACCGCGAAATTAACCACTCGCGAAATTGTCCGTCAAGTCTGAATTCGCGAAAGTATCTGTACGCGACAAAATGGCGTACATAGTAAGTGTTTAAGCACCATCTGCATCATTATATGACATACCAAACACGTGGCATTGCATTTGCTGCCCACGTCAGATAGTGGGAGTTGACATGTCACATGTATGTATATAACTATGAGAGGCCCATTGCTGTAGCCTTTTTTATTGCTTTCAGATGTGAAGCGTATGCAAATGTCGCGGGGAGTCAGAAGCTACGAACAAGAATTCAAGCAGAACTAAAATTTCTGAACAGACTTAAACAGGTATGTGGACGTAGAAGTATTTTTTAGTTTTTGTTGATTAAGTTCATCTGTTTGTTATAATCCAATAAATGAAAAAGTTCTTTTTAACAAAACAAGAATTCTTGTTTGGTTGAAAAGAACTTTTTCATTTATTTTTAGTTCTATTGAGCTAAACTATTGTGTCTCAATAAGATATAGTAGAGATAAGAATGTGATCCTTTTTTTATTAAAGAAAGATGAATTAGGGCAGCGCTTATCAATAGATATCAACAGCTGTAAATATAGTGTGTAAAGAAACAACAAGGAACATTTGACTAATACTCTCTGGTTATAACAGTATGTAAGAGATGATAATTTGGACCAATAATGGCATTATATTATACGAACATGCTCGTTACTTGGTGGCGCCACTTATCTGTCACGCTCGGCATGTACTTCTTATTCTGCATTTGCACCCCAAGTATTCCAATTTCCATATGCTATTATATGCTTTTTAGGTGTCTCTCTAGCTTTGTTGGTTAAGTAATAGTAAACAATATTATAGGAAAATTGCTAAACCATCAGCAGTATGTATTTGTTTTTATGTTTATGAATTATTGTCACAAATTTAGCAATTGGAAGTAGTTTTGAATGAAGGAGCTAGGTTTCATCAATTTGAACTTTACTTGAGTTTTAATTTAATTTGAGGCTTTACTTGGTATGTGTGGCCTACCATGCACAGATGACATGTGGTTACTGCAATTTGATATTGACATTTGTGGTCCTCGCATATATGCACTGGTAGATCCATAGCAGACAAATGGATTGTTGTGGGTAAAGGATGCACAAATCAATCTTTTGTGAGGCAGGTGTTTAGATGATCAGTGAGAATTTAACGCAGCAGCTGCAGGTTGCACCATTAGATGTGTTTGCTGCTAGTTAATGACGAAAACATTTTGCATGTCTTGCATATTTGTCATTGTTATCGTTTTCCTGCGTAATATAAGGGATTTTTCGAAAGTACAGACTAACCGTGGCACAAACGATACGAGGTAAACGTAGCTTGCTGGAAACGCAGTCGTGAAGTTGCAAAAGATATTAGGCTCATTGATGTTTGAAAATACTTATGTGTATGTATGCATGTTTAGGAACCTTTGAATTGCTAGATCGCCGACGAAGAAAAAATAACAAAGAAACGAGCATCCTTTATTATAAATAATGATCACTTCTATGAATGCGTTTTCGAATGTTAAAATCGCCCATCATTTTCCCCTTTCACGAAGCCATCCTGTATTTTCTTCATCGTGCACGGCAGTTCTTAAGAAAAATTGATATCACGAATCCTTGCTGTATCTCTGGCCAAATCGATTCAAGTGTTTCTATTTTTGCTTCCTTTTGGTCGCTCTGTACAGGTGCTATACGCCGGACTTGATTATAGCCTCAAATAATTCGCTGTCTCTGAACCCTGTCGTTATCGTCAGCAGTTCTTTTCATCGGCTACGGTCGTTTATTTATAGAAAACCCCCCTTTCTTGTGGATTTCACGTCCAATGCACTCTAGAAGATTGTGTTTGTGAGAATATAACTCTCCCCTCCCACAAAATAAATATTTATTCTCTTTTCCTCAGCAATTCGTTCTTTTATTCGGTGACGAATTCCCAGCCTAACATTGGAATAGCAGCTGAGTAACGTCTTCGTAAAAAGATTTATATTTATTCACCTTGCATTCCACCTGTTTTTTTTTCTTGCGGGTTGTTGAAAAACCATGATCGAAGATTTTTATCTGCTCCGAAAGTCATTCCAAACCTGCCCGAAAATTCTGCGTGTGTGTTCAGTTACGACTTAATCTTCCTCTCTATACTATCCGCAAGCAGTAATACTGCGTCCGTGTATGGCAGCACACCTGACAGACTGTATTCTCCAAGGCATTGATTAATCTAGTCATTAACAGGTAGACGGTTCGCTGGTGAACTCGAGTGTGTTTCAATGTTCGTGCAACGAAATTGTCGCATTTAGCTCCTTCTGTGAAGTGTAATTAATTCAAGGGCGCTGTTATTTCTGCCAATCTTCACACGTATTCGTCGCAAAATTACTGTTGTAACTCATTTATATTGTTAAATATAGCTGAGTAATTGCAACGAGAGAAACCATAATAGCAGTAAACATCGATGGTACGAGTTCGTAAAATGTGAAATAGTGGGTTATATTATCAAGAAAAATTCACAATTAGAAAGTTGACACAATTAGAGTTATTAAACGACTACATTTAAAATCTTATGAAGAAAAATAGGTCCACTTATTCGTACAAAAATAAATAAATTAATCAATTAGATACAATGTAAACAGGTCAATTATGGTACAATTATATCAAACACTTGTGTAAGGCAGGATTGAGGGGGACATGCTGTGATTAAGAGTAGTGGAGATATCCATTCTCGCTGCCCGTCCCATCGTGGCAAGGGGGTGTGAGGAGTTGTGTTCGTGATGTAATAGGCTACTTGCAACATACCAGCCGTGTCACTGACGAGTGCATATATGACACTTAGTAAACGTAGTATACTATTTACATGTGTGCGTGCACGCGTGAGTGAGTGCGTGAGTGCACGCGTGAGCGAGTGCGTACGTGAGCGCGTACGAGCATGTGCATATTATACAGTCACAGTAAAACATGATTAACGCATCGAAGAAAAACAGCCAATGATTGAATTCCTAGTCGGAATAAAATCAGCTAGTATATGTGCTTGTACAAGAATATCTATGTTGATATTGGGGTAGTGATCCCCTTGCTAGTGCCTCTACTGAAACGTATATGGGTAATAAGCGTGGTGTAGGCTAGTTAAAATATGCCAGATTGGCGTAGCGATGTATATCTGACACCAATTTATTAGCTCTCCCTCTCTCCCTCGCCTCTATATTCTCCCTCCGCTCTCCTACTCTCTCTCTCCTAAACTCTCCCACTCTCTATCTCTCCTTGTCTCTCTCACACCCACCCACACACGCACGCTCGTACTCGTACGATAAGATGAGAGTGTATATAATACGCTAAAGAAATTGCGCAGTAAAAGTGCTGCAAGAAGATTGAATATAAATAGCGAGTATACTATATCTGAAAAGGAACATGCACTTAAATACACCGTAGATTCAAAAATGTCTGGAAGCCATGAGCCTAAATACTGTCCGGCATGTCCACAAGTCCCCCTCCCTCCCCTATACTTCTCGACGGTCATGATGGAAAGAGCTACTGGCAGTGGAAGTCAATGCCACCTGCATTATGTTTACTGTCACCACGAACCGTTGAACATTGACTGTAGAATTCACGTAGCATATGCTCACGCCAGTACCAGGAAGAATTGGTCGATGCACAGCATGTCCAAATGAAGAGCCTTATAAAAGTAATAAGGTCTTAGTAACACGTTTTACTTTGAGTGTTTGTTAAATGCGCTCTCGCTGTCTGTCACGCAGCTATGAAGTACCAATGTGCGCGTGCGTGCGTGCATACGAGTATACGTACGTGTGCGTATGGATGTGCGTTTGTCTGCGCGCGTGCGCGTGTGTAATCTATTTACATGAAATTCAAGTGCCTTTGAATATTGCTGTCAGTCAGTGTGGCACGCGAAGTGAGCCTATGATAAGTGTACACAAGCAAAAGCAATATAGGCTGCAGACCCGCCGGTATTACAATCAGAGCCTGATAGACGAGTCGGTTGCCCGGTGAGTGAATAGCGAAATGTGAGTGCCTGCCATTTAAAGACATAATAAATTCGCGCAAGCGGATGAAAACGCGACAATTTTCAACGGCGTAACTTTCCTTGCCACAGTTCCATTTGCGAGCGGCCGTAGTCGGGAGAACGTGTGTAACGAAGAAAAAGCAATAATGTTTCAACGTCATCTGCAGTGTGTGTGGTGTGTGCACACGCCCCTCAGAAGTTGTCCGCGTCGTCACCATTGCGAGAAAACGTCAGTAGCTGTTAAGAACTCCTTGGAATTTAACGTTTCAAAAAATCTCATCTCACTGCTAGGCGTTACCGGCTGCGAGATTTTTGCGCCTCTTGTTACACATTAGTTGCAAATATGTAGCCCAGGAAAGAAGCGCTTTCTTTATTAGAATTGCTACTCTACTGGGCTGCATGCTGTCAAACCTGTGTATTAGCGTTTGACGGAAAGGTTAAAGGTGCCCTTCAGCGACAGTTGTCTGTTCTACAGAAACAGTTCTCTGTATAACGGTCACGTTAGGAAAAGTGTCCCTTATATACAGGTGTCCGTTCTAGCGAGGTGATCTGTGCTAGCACGGGGTTTGACTGTGTATTTGTGTATCTACTATCTAGGCGTTAAGATGAGAGAGAGCTGTGCTGAGCTGAGCAGGGGGGTTTACACGAGTTATTACACAGTCGTCGTCGCCTGCCGACTGCACGAGGCAGTGGCACCCTCGCAGTTGTCGTCGTCCATGTATCGCAAAGCGTCGCCGCTTCCGCCGTCATCGTCGTCGTCGTCGGCGGCAGCGGCGGTGGCGGCGGCGGCAGCGGCGTCTTCGCAGGAGCAGTGCATGCGTAGGAATCTCTGGTCGTCCATGGGTACGAGCACGAGCGCCGTACCGCTGTCGGCACTGCAATGCACGGCGCCGTCACGGCAGCGAAACGCCTCACGCTGCAGCTCGCTCGTACACTGCGCATGCGCGTCCAACGCTCCCGGAGCGTCGCACGGCGGGTAGCGACCCGTCTCCATCCAGTACTGATATGCGTGCTGCTGCGGGGAGGCGGCCTCGTGGCGGTGCTGCTGCTGCTGCGAGGAGCGCGGCAGGTGCGCATGCGCCGCGGAGGGGTCCTGCGAGCAGATGCTGGGGTCGGGCGAGACGCCGTAGCCGGTGTCGTGCGAGTGCGCGGGCTCACTGCATAGAGGGCACTGCACGTCGCACAGCTCGCAGTACGGCGGCGTCGGCTTGCTGCTGCTGCCCCCCGGCGACGGGTTACGCGCGCCGACGACGCCGCCGCCGCTCGACGCCGACGTCGTCCGACTGCGCAGGCTCTCTCGCAGCGACGCCTGCTTGTTGTGTCGGCCGCGCCGCCGCTGCTGCCGGAAGGCGCAGTAGCGGATGAGCGCGATCGTGACCATGATGATGACGACGCACATGACGGCGCCGATGCTGCTGCGTACGTACACGTCCGAGTAGGCGGCGCCGGTCGTCGCGCGCACGCACGACGCCGTGCCGTTGCCGAGCCGACCGCCCGTCGTCGCGTCGACGACCAGCACGCAGATGACGTACTGCGTGTTCGAAGCCAGCTCGCAGACGTCGTACGGCGTCGCGTCGTCGGCGAGCGCGCCCGACGCTGACGTCTCCGTCTCCTGTCCCGAGCGATGGTAGCGCACCTGCAGGCCGTGTGGCTGCGTCGCCGCGCTGCCGACGTTCGCGTTCGTCTGCCACTCGATGCGGATGCACGTCGCCGTACAGTCAAGCACGCGCAGCCTGTACGTCGCCAGCTGCGGCCGCTGCGTCGTCGTCGTCGTCGTCGACGCGTGGGTTCGGTTGTTGTGGTGCTTGTCGCGCGCCGTGTCGTTTCTCGATGCGCCGTGTCGCAGCCGGATCTCACTCTGCCTCGCGCCGTTCCACTCGCGTCTGTTATACATGGCGGCATTCAGTTCCCGCCTGTCAAAGATGGCGGCATTCAGTTCTCGCGTGTCAAAGATGGCGGCATTCAAGTTTCGTCTGTCAAATATGGCGCCGTTCCATTCCCGCCTGTTGGGCACGCGGGAATTCCATTCCCGTCTGATCGTCGACATGGGGTCTGCCTGTAAAGAAACAAAATGCTGTCCTGATTTGGGTGTTAGCACGTTAATATCCGATAAGAATATATCAGTGCGGGGTCTGCCTGTAAAGAAACAACAGGCTGTTTTGATTTGCCGCACAGTCGGCCGATCGGGAGATTGCGCTGCGCAATCATAAGATTGCGCAGATCGGAAGATTGCGCGTAACATAAGCAATTAGAAGCCGATTAGAATATCTCAGTGCTTTGCTCATAATATTCCGAGAACCATATGCTCTGCATGTAGGCCCAGCATGTTAACGAGCATGTATTTTGAAAATGCGCTTGCGCCCGTTTTCTGAACACGCGTGTGCCGATAATTTTTTTTACATTTTTTGGCTATACAGTCATCCCATGTTCTTGCCGTGTGGTGGTGGTTCGTGGTCGCAGGCAAGCACTATGGCACCTAACTTCACAAACTATATGTTACATATATATATATATCAGGAGTGTATATATATATATCAGGAGT
>NW_014577317.1:111838-120392 GCF_000485595.1 Priapulus caudatus | reverse complement strand
ACCTCTTCTTGGGAAAGAAATATGCATGGATAACCGGGAATAGAGGATCTACTTATCGAATCGGGAGTGTATGGTAGTGGCACGCCTTCACTGCGCTTCTAAAGGGCAAGTCTTACAACCGAGGAGTTCGTGCAACATCGACTGATCATGAAAGCCATAATCCAAGACTTTATCAAGTGAGTTGTCAGACAATGATGTGGGTGGTGTAGTAAGGAAGCAGTGGCAGAGTAACACCATGGCTGTTATAGAAAAAGCCCTGTCCAGGGAAGGCAAAGGAGATGTCAAGGAAAACTTAGACAAAGCTGACGCAGAATCATGGTAGAGCTGGAACAGCAGTTTCACCACATTCAAGAATAGGCTCGCAGCAAAATCTTACTGTTTTGCTTTCTGGGTTATGACTATGTTTGCTATGGTCCAGGCTGCTTTCTCCAGTTCATCAGAGCAGAGGAAGACCAGTGACTGGCATCTACACCTGTCAGCAACTTCTGCCATGACAACCCCCTACTTCTTCGCCAGGGGGGGGGGGGGGGGGGGGGGGGGGGGGGGGGGGGGGGGGGGGGGGTTGGGGGGGGGGGGGGGGGGGGGGGGGGGGGGGGGGGGGGGGGGGGGGGGGGGGGGGGGGGGGGGGGGGGGGGGGGGGGGGGGCGGGGGGGGGGGGGGAACAGGCCAAACTATTCCCGATTGGCTACCTGTCTACATCACCGACAGAAACCCAGCTGTTGAGATCACAATCCTGCCCATCACAAGAGTTTGTCACTGGAACCATGCTGTCAAGCGTGTCTAGTCCGCCGTTTGCGCCTCAGGTGTGACTGATATGGCCTTGGCAGCAATCCATCAACCTAGCTCAAGACAAGGGTGCATCATCGGCATCAGTCAGAAACACCCGGAGCACTTGGAACGCTGGTCTTAACGCAGCCACGAACGAGCTGTTATGCACAACAGCAAGAATGGAGATGTGGGCCTGCAAGATTCTGAGTCGAGTGGAGACACACAAGGAGGCAGCCCTAAACAGACGGAAGAGAGATGGGAAGATGTCAACAAGCTGTTGTCCACAATCACATCAGGTCTCATGACAGACCCATTCTCTCTTGATGAAGTGGGACAATGAGTACAGTGGTGTGACCCTTACCCCTTATCAAACATTGCCACAGGGTGGTAAATGCCACAAGAATGTTACAAGACGCCTACTGAGCTCTATAGAGTTGCACAGCACAGGATACAACAGTTTGTGGAGAAAAGGCATGCAACACCAAGAGGTGACTCTTTTTGGAAAGCCTTACCCAATCTCAAGATCAAGACTTCACCATGGCAAAGAAGAGAAAATCAAAGACAGGATGACGACAAAACAATCCCTGTTGCCTGCTGATCGTGGACTTATTGGACGTCTTGTGATTTCGCAAAGTCTAGGGACATCAACCTGAAAGAAGGTCCTGAGCTATGAACTCTCGACAGTTGCCCTATGGCACTCGTACACTCGGATGGCAATCTCAGGAAAACACAAAGAGTGTTGCTTCTCTCGGAGATGGAGACCAAGGGTGGATGTTCAAGGGAAAACTTCCAGCCACCGATGCACAGGGATGACAAGCTGACATCTGATTAGATGGTATGGCTTCTGTACTAGATGTTAAAGTCTGGTGTGTGTCAACTTTGTGAGAGCTCGCCGTCCAAGCACTACAGTCTCATCACGACACCATTTGCGCAGAGGATGATGCGAGGCGATGTCGGCGGATGGGAGTTGATGCTGATCATGGACCAGTACAGGAGCATTTCAATCAAAGCTGAGAGACGTGCAAACGGGGAGCATCCCACTGCCCTAGAGATCAAAATCCAAGCAGCCCAGCAACACACATTCCCAAGCAGTGCCGAAATACATTGCCCAATCCACAAAACAAGACCAATCTGTGTGCCTTCTGTCGGAAACGTCGGTGTCACATGGCAGGCAAGAGAAGCTGCAACTCGGCCAGCAAATTGTCCTTGCTGGTGGTTTTTCAGAGATGGTCAGAAGGCTGGTTTCTAGTTATCAAAGGACACATGTGAGGAGCTAGCACCTCTCAGATCAGACACGAGGCAAGCAGACACTAGCTTACTGCTGCATGCGAAACATGCATCGCATGACCACAAAAGGATCATCATCCAATCCCCGAGACAGCAGATGTAGCTTACTGTGTGCAATAACACTTCAACAAGTCTCGCCTGTCAACAACCTATTGAGATTCGCACTGGGAAGTTAAGGACAAGCTGAGGTAAACATCCACATGTGCAGCAATTTTGCTGCCGAGTTAGAGATCCAACAGCTTTGTGATGCAATTGCAGCATTCCATAGCACTGACGCGATGCCGCGACTCCTAACAGTTCACTGAATGGAAGAAAAAAAGCCTGTCACACAATAGTCGCTATGAGCTGACACCAGGATAGTGTTGTCTGAGCTGGGCAAGAGACACCACAACAAGATGAGACAATTATCTTTCTGGGTGTGAAGCGTTTGTGTGCCAGTGTATCCACAAAGACCACAAAAAGCTGGCAGCAAAGCGATGATGTGAGAAGTACTGGCTTTATCTGGTCAGAGCGATCAGAAAGAATGAGGTGCTCTTGCCGCCCGACTGTACAGACAGCCGCCTTCACACCTAAGCGTTCAAACTACCCAAACTGTTGCTATGGAGGAGGGCACTGGAATGCTGCGAAGGACTTGCCAACACCCGAGCAACATGCTTGAGAAGCAATCTCAGATGGTGCTCTCAACCTGTAGCTAGATGGACAAAAGGAGCCAGCACCACGTGGGACTGGTAGAGGCTTACGGCATGTCAGCTGTAAGAAGTCAGCCGATGTCGTACGTGCATGATTGCATCCTGATAGGACAAATGATATGTCATGCGCTTGAAGCAACTGTGCTTGCAATGGCCGATGAAAAGCTGCCAGAACCCCAACACATGCTACAAAGACCCAGTAGATGGCCTATAATGTGATGACAGGATGATGAAGATTGATTTAAAGCCGCACATACAGTTGACAGTTGACAGTTCAATACCTCTAACCAGTTAGTGTTGACTAATGATATATCGACGATGATCTATAATATTGAAATTGTTATTGGTTAAATTTATAAACACGTTACAGCTTGAAACAGACTCAAACAAGAGGGTGATGCCATATAATAAGTGTGTCAAAAATACTTCAGTGCTGAGAAAACTCTATAACATTCATAAGCTTGCAGATAAAATGTCACATATTTATTCACTATTCCATTCCGCCTTGCCGATGGGTTACCTTCAAAGATGAATATTATAATTACTGGACTCCTATATTGTCACCCTATGTGTAAATATAAACATAAGCACAACCTCTGTAGCACACCATTTTATTAATATTTCGGCAATCGTTAACTGCATTTAAGCGACAAAATTGACCCAGCTCATCGTGACTTCTGACGTGTAAGTGACCTGTCAGTGACCTCTTAAGTGTACGCTCTATAAGTAGGTTTAAGCATTTTTTTAATGTAGCAATTTCTAAGAACGGACGCCACCTTGTACCTAAAACATTAAAATTGGTTGATTATTAGCAAAGATATGAGTTGTTATGTTATTTAATACCCCACATTTTTTAACGGCGCTCGCGTCACCCACCCTTGTCTATAAAATGGCTTCTAGCACAAAACTGATACCACAATTTGAGACTACATACTACCTGGGGTGCTTGAATGGGGGTCTATTCGACCATCCTGTCAAGTCAAACCTTAGATGTAGTGATGGTTGAACGAAACGAAAATGTCAAGGTTCGTGCTCCTGACTAAAATAATGAAACGCATAAATATAAATGTCTGAAGGCAATTTCGTTCGTTCGTGCATTTAGCAGGTGTATGTAGCATATGCACGACCACGGTTGATATCGGGTTTTACGCCGATGCGAGTAAATGTAAGCCATTTAGTTTAATGCGTTTTCTGATCGAGCGTGATATGGAATAAAATTTTAGCGATGATATTTGCGCGGAAACATTATGCTGGCTTGGAAGGAAATGCGGTGCACCGTAAAAACATTTCATTGGCGCGTCCCAAGTGCGTGGATTTTAAATCTAGTTTATTCCATAGAATATCTGATGATGATCAAATAAAACAAATTTAAACGTATTTTATGAATATTACTATCCGTAACAAATGATGTTTAAGAACTTTATTGGGTTTTCATATTTAGTCATTATCGTATAACGTTTGAAATGGCAAATTTTTAATGGTGACTGTGTGCCGGACCGCTTGCCTTCGCCATTTGTCTGAATATACTATAGGCGCGTTCACACGGACGTTTTTTGGCCGAGCCTAATTAGGCCCGTGCCAGATTTGGCTCGAGCCGAGCGTTCACACGGACGTTTTTGGCCCGAGCTAATTAGGCCCGTGCCAGATTTGGTCCCATCGAAAACGTCGGACCAGGCCCCGAGCCAAATTTAGCACCAGCTTTTCGGGCGAGAGGTAGAACGGTAAGAATCGGTTGAGCGGTAGATGCTGCGAGTGTCAAACGTGTACTTCGACGAAATAAAGTCCAAAACAGTATAAAAATTCGACAAATTTGATCAGGATGCACGTTTTCAGATTGATAATTGAACTCGGAACGTAAGTAAACACTCTAAATCGTACACAACGCCATCTCGCGACATACTGTCCAAAGTATCTGTGAGATATTTTGGCAATAAAATTTTTTATTTGAATTTGAATTGAATGACAGACAGTATTTACCTCCCCCTACTTGCGTACGTGTGAACGCTCCGACTCAAACCGGCCCGAGCCAAATTTGGCCCGAGCCAAATCTAGCCCATTTGGCCGCGAGCCAAATCATGACCGTGTGAACGCGGCTTATAAGTGAGCTAACGAACTGAAACTCGACATATTTGAGGTTATCGACGTATGATGATTGACTTACAGCGCCACCTGTCGGCGTGCAGGCAGCTCTCAGGCACGTCAGCAGGAGGATGACAAGAGGCAGTCTGGTCATCGTTGTGAGCGTGACGTCACCACTGCTGGCTGGCCGGCCGCCATTGTTGATAACGCACCCGATCGTGCTAACACTGCTCACCTGTAAAACACGAGAACATGCATCAGATTGGCTGAGAGGATCTATGTCCCCCAGGGTACTGCCAGAACGTACCCTGGTACTATCTAATATGCCGGACCGTACCTCGCCTACTCCACTAACGAGTCTAAGGGAGTCGCTACGCCTACTCCCTACACCCTACCTTAACCCTAACCTAACCCTAACCATATCAGATAGTTACCAGGGTACGTTCCGGCAGTACCCTGGGGGACATAGACCCTATGAGCATCAGATTGAGTCAAGAGCACATAGACTATTAATGTTTTATCTACTGGCTGCTGGCAAAGTGCCACTCGCTCACACTACATCTATGTAGGTACAAACACGCCTAAATATATATATTATACTTATAGATATAGCGATTATATTTTTTATATTAACCCCAATTATATATGATATCAGGAGCTAATAATGACAAATTATTTGTCATTATTTTGTCAATTATTTGTCATTACAATTTGTCATTATTAGCTCCTGATGATATACAGATACAAACACCCTTATACACCCCTACACTCATGTGATATACATATACGCCAAACACCCATACGCCTCTATGATATACATACATAAACACCCTTATACACGCATACGCCTATATGATATCATGATATACATATATAAACACCAACACATGCATGCATATTGCGTTTATATATCGATGTAGTGTGAGCGGGCGGCAATGATACGCCAGCCAGCGGTTTTATATCTATCAAGATTCATCATTATTTATGATGAAGTACGTGCTCCAGCCTGGCTTCCTATTTGGGTCATTCTTTAACGAGCGGCAGCGTTAGGCACGTTCACACCGTATCGCATCTAACCCACGCAAACCACCGCACAGCCGATAATGAACAATTAACCGGGAGTTTTGCGCGCTGCGTAGTCAGGGCTTCCGATTCTATTTTTAGCCAGGAAGCAGTGTAGCGCGCCCCTACATCTACGGCTGCTCTAGAATTATAGCCCTTCGCTCTGCCACGGCCTACATCTACGGCTGCTCTAGTACTATAGACCGCCTCGCGTCTGCCACAGCCTACATATACGGCTGCTCTAGAACTATAGCCCTTCGCTCTGCCACAGCCTACATCTACGGCTGCTCTAGAATTATAGCCCTTCGCTCTGCCACGGCCTACATCTACGGCTGCTCTAGTACTATAGCCCTTCGCTCTGCCACAGCCTACATCTACGGCTGCTCTAGAACTATAGCCCTTCGCTCTGGCACAGCCTACATCTACGGCGGCTTTAGAACTATAGCCCTTCGCTCTGGCACAGCCTACATCTACGGCTGCGGCTGCTGCTAGGCTCTCGTCAGGGCTTACTACGTCGGCGGCATTACAGCGGTCGCGACAGCCTTCGATTCGTTGACAGAATATTCGGTTCAGATTTTAAGAGGTGAATAAAAGTGGTTTTATATCTGTCCACCGCGCCGTCGTCTGTATGTATAACGCGGGCACGTCTGAATAGGTTGTTATACGGGTTTTCAGTGAAACGCATTCAGTTTTTTGCAACATCGTCCCTCCGAGAAAACGAAGGTATGATGTTAGGTAAAGTTGGGTGAGTGCGTTATTGCGCGCTGGGATGTATCAATGCGTGTGTGGACAGACGGACGAATTTCGTTGTCTTGAATCTATTGAAAAGCGTTCCTCGGGGGCTCACACATATTCAGTATATACTGAACTCGGCAAACACTAGCGGCTATCTCCTTTCTTTGTACTGGGGATTTACTGATAAAAAAAATCAGTTCGTACAGTGGAGTTTTTATGACGAACGCGCGTCAATATAATTATATTGACGATGAACAAATAAATTGTTTGGCGGCATAAAAGCGTGGGTATGTGAAATTGCCATGTTGATTCATGGACACGTAAAAATGATTGGAAATTGCTATATTTCTAGTCGTACTGTAGTACTCCATCGTGAAAGAATAGTTCACAATTAAATGCAGTGTCTGGCGCACATATGCAGGTGCATATATCTACGTAGACAACATATGCACGGTGGTTCGACTACAATCAAACAGTTGATTACGTTCAGACAGGCGTGTGTCACGCACATACAGTCTTCAAATATTCGCATCGTTGTCATCAACGTTTGTAAACACGTACGATTTACAAGCAATTGCGGTTATGTTGTAACTGTACAGTACATGGTTCTTAATGGAAACGCCAGCGTCAGACAGAAGCCGTGTATTTAAATATTGGTTGCAGATAAATACAACGCACTGTAACGAATTCAATATTAGATGATTTATAATGCGAGATATCGCATTTAGATTTATCATGCGGATACTTGTTGGACTTATTCGCGAAGAAGAAAAAACAATATTCCGCGGCTAAAGCTAAACAAAGTGAACACTGTCTTTTCTTCGAAAAAAATGAAATACTGCAACAAATATGGAAATGCGTGCCCTAGGCGGTCACGCTCGGGTGAAACGCGCATTGCCGATTCCCTCAGAACTGTGCAATTTGAATCACTGCGTGTTACGTATAGAGAGAGAGAGTTACTAGAAACCACGCATCCGCGGCACAACGTGGGCGCGAAGTACAACATATACGCATGGATAGAGTTGAAGTATATAGACACCGGCGTATGGGCCGCAATTACACGTACGCTTGCCAGAGAAAAGAAATGTAGGCAGAGCTATTGAGTCGGTTGCTACAATCCACTGCAATCTATAGAAATCTATACGGCATTCTTCTGCTGGTGTCGTGTTTCTCAGCATAAATTGCCGCGCTTTCTGGAGCATCGGTCGTGTGTTCGGATCCAGCCGTTGTTATCTCGCTCTCGGCTATCGTACGCAGTCCCAGCAAAACGAAATCAGAACGAAAGCAAGCCGCATTTGCGTTGTTTCCGTAACATTTTTTCCGTAACATTCCGTAACATTTCCGTAACATTTTTCCGTAACGTTTCCGTAACGTTTCCGTAACATTGTTTCCGTAGCATTTGCGTTGTTTCCGTTAACGTAGACGTCTCTACTCACGATTCTCGTACGAAACGGGATCGCGTAAAAGCGGATTGACACTCATATTCATCATGGAGATTGGAGACTTAACATTGAGTTCACAGACCGCGCGCACGTAGTTAAACGGCGGAAAATGCTGCGTGCGAGCGAGAGAGAAATCCATATTTTTTTGCTTTTAGGGAATTGCGTGAGCCGGTGTTTTCATGCAGTAACCTGCTAATTTCTCGCCACATACGAACTTGCGTGATGCAAAAAAAGGGTTTCGCCTCCGTCCGTCAGTCCGTGTCGTGGTATCGAGTTGCTGTCTACGGTAATTAGGGAACCCTTTTCTAATTAACGTGCGTTATTCGATGTGATCGTAGAGCGTGCAGCCGCGCGTGGCTGAAAAATCCCTGCCTTGAAAAAAGTATTTTTTGTCAAAAAGTGGCTTACCAACTGTTAAGTGACGTCAGAGACATAGGCCTATAGAGACTTGTTGCGAAAAAGAAAAACGCTCTCTCTCTCTCTCTCTCTCTC
>NW_014577317.1:107672-111828 GCF_000485595.1 Priapulus caudatus | reverse complement strand
GTGTGTGTGTGTGTGTGTGTGTGTGTGTGTGTGGCAGGAGCGGAGACAGACGAGTATGTCTGCCTGACGCATACCTGCCAGGGCGTTGACAGGTGAAGTATGACCTTCATTGTGACAGATAAGAAAAGGCGCAGGTAATTACGCATCGTTGTTGACAGGTAAGTGCGTGCGCGGGTATGACAATAATCACTGATATCTGATATATAATCATATATAATCATATAAAAATTATATAATTATATATAATATCTCACGTATAAGAGCATGGGTAGGTGATTACGGACAAATATTAACAGGTAAAGGGGATATACTGCTGAGTATGTACAAATGTTAACAGGTAAGGGGGATGTACATGTGAGTATGTACGAATGTTAACAGGTAAAGGGGATATACTGCTGAGTATGTACAAATGTTAACAGGTAAGGGGGATGTACATGTGAGTATGTACGAATGTTAACAGGTAAAGGGGATATACTGCTGAGTATGTACAAATGTTAACAGGTAAGGGGGATGTACAGGTGAGTATGTACGAATGATAACAAGTAAGGCGGATTGACAGGTGAGTATGTACGAATGATAACAGGTGAGACTACATAGACACACTTGATGACAGATATGTCGATGTCTATTCAGGCACGTCCGCATGAGAGGCTGCGTCGCGAGCGCGGGGCAGGGCAGTGAGGAAAGCACCGCCAGCGGGCAGCACCGGCGCCGCGTGCGTCGGTACGGCTTACAGGCGACGCGACCACGGCGATGCCACGCTGCGGCGCGCATGCGCACGAGGCTCGCGGTGGCGTCAGCGTGCGCACATCGCGCCGGCATAGCAACGGCTGGCGTATCCTCAACGCATACTCACTCCTTTCTAATGCTAGCTCCCCTCCCACATTCGCTCTGTAGTGTTCCGTTACACCTAGCTAGTACGTGCGCTGGGGTGCGCATGCGCAGTACGTGCGCGTAGTCGCTACGCATGCGCAGTACGCATCCTCGGTAGTTCTCGTCTGCTTGGGTGTGCACGCGCGTGCACCGTATACTGAAGGTCGTTATCATTGCTGCGATGCTGCGAAGTTACGAATGCTTCTACATCTTCTGCTTCATCTTCTGTAGCCATAGCAACGATGTCGTCGCCTTTAATATTGCTACCGACGATCTCATCAGAGTGTATCGATAATTAGTTATATATCGAAGCCGCTGATCTATATCTAGTGGTATTGAAACAATCGATCAGCATTTAGTGATATATCGAAACCACTAATCGATATTTATCCGTAGAGAAACAATCAATTGATATTTAGTGATATCTCGTATCGACTAATCGATATTTAGCGATACCGAAACCGATCGATCGATATTTAGTGGCATCGAAACCGATCGATCAATAGTTCGATTAAAGAAAGAGATTTTGACGTCGAGGAGAAGAAGAAGGAGGCGGAGAAGAAGAAGGAGGAGAAGAAGAAGTGGGAGGAGGCGAAGAAGGAGGAGGAGGGAGGGAATAAGGAGGAACATGTGCTGTGAAGCCTTAGCGAGTGAGTAGACGGCAGCAGATGCGCAGACGTGCGTCGTCAGCATGGATCATCATCAAGTCATTAGGCGTGAGTTAATGACACCGTCGTTCGTCTGCTCGTGCTAATGACATAAGCGGTTGGCAAGCAACGCGACCGGCAGCCGATGTGTGTCCGTCGCAGCGGCACGGACGTTTCGCTCGTGTTTCATCCACACCTCTTCATTCAGCTTTTTTTCTCCGTTTTGCTGCCGTCGATCTGTCTATCTTCATCCGATCTGTGTCTCTGTCGCGCGCACACTCTTGCGACGCTCGCTGTCACTCGTTCTCGCACACTCTCGTTTTTTCTCTCGCGCGCGCTCTCTCTTTTTCTATATCTCTCCCACTCTCTTTCGTGCTCTCTCTCGCTCTGTCGCACACTTTCCCTCGCACACTCTCTCTCACTCTCTTTTGCACCCTCTCTCTGCCTCCCTTACACTCTATCTTAGCTCTTTATTTTCTCCCTCTCTCTCTCTCTCGCTTAATCGTGTACGGGAGCGTACTACCTTCCAACTCTCCACATCACTGCATCATCATCATCATCATCATCGTTATCATCGTCATCATCATCGCCATGGGAACAGCGTGCTCGCAGTGCCAGAAAGTGAAGCCGACCACCAAAGAGGCGCCGAGCGGGTTCGGTTCCCCACCGGCGCGCAGCGGCGAGCGGGACTCGAACTCGCGCCCGAGCAACCTGACCGTAGAGCGCCTGCAGCAGCAGCAGCAGCAGCAGCAGCAGCAGCAGCAGCAGCAGGACAAGGCGGAAGAGCAGGTGAGCTCCCGCCTGTCGTCGGGAGGTTCGCGGGGCACAGCAAGCAGTTCCAGCTCCGTACTGCACGTGTTCAGCGGCGTTACGGAGTTACCTGTCCTGACGGAGGAGGAGACGGAGGTGGTGACACGCACCTGGGTGCTCGTGCACGACAGTCTCAACAGAGTCGGCGTCATAGTGTTCCTAAAGTGAGTAGTACGGGGCTGCGATGCGGGTGGTTTTTTTGCAGCGCACATGCATGCACACGCGCACGTGTGCCGATATACGCACGCTGGCACGCGCGCGCGCACAAGCGCATAGATACCGACGCACATGCACGCACGCACATACGCACGCACGCACACATACGCACACATGTGTGTGCGTGAGTGCGTGCGTATGCGTGCGTGCGTGTGAATGCGTGGGTGCGTGTGTGTGCGCACGTACGTGCGTTAACGAGTATATTTGGGCAGGCAATTCCCACTTAGAAAGATTTCCCTTTCCTTGTCCCAACATATAGAATGCTATTTGTAATGATTATTGTAGCCTGAGAAAACGTCTCGAAGAGTCTTATTATAGAAGCTTAATTTCGTTATTCAGTCTGGCTGTTGCTGTATGACCTGTATCGCCTGAGGAAGACACATACTGCTGTTTTATACATATATATATATATATATACATAGGCCTATATATATATATAGGCCTATGTATGTGTGTGTGTGACACGTACGTGCGTGCGTACCTATATATATATATATATGTATATATCAGAAGGTAGGAGCGGTAGATGGATGTAAGATCAATAAATCAACTGCTACTACTAGGCGCTACACAGCGTCACACAGGCCTTACACAGGCGTTACAGACTAGGCGTTACACAGCGCTACTAATTTATCAGCGTAATTGCGTTCCACTCCGTTGTCTTGGCGTGCAAATTACGTTACCTCGCCATGTGAGAGATTCATCACCATTGTCAATTAGCTAACAGCAACTTGTCACAGCAACGAAGGAAGGCCTTGCACGCGTGACGTTATTGCACGCATGCTATGCGAGTTTATTTGACGAGGAAGCTTTAAACCGGCGAGTGAATTTGATACATTTGGCTCTATTCGTTGTACCGCCCCCCGCCGCCACACAGCACACAGCCCACCACCACGCCAGTACTCCGCTAAGCGCACGCAACACACACACAAAGCCACACAACCACACCTCTCACCTACTTTCTTCGTTAGGCCGACACATATCAGTCGTGCGAATTCTAGATCCATCCTTGGAGCGATGAAAATGTGCTAGGACCGGGGAAAGATAGGATAACACGTGTAGGGAGCGTTAAATATCTTAGAAGATGTGAAAGGTGTGAGTGAAGCTGTTATTTAGCTGTGGAAGATGTAAAAAGAAGATGTTGAAGAAGGTGTGGGAAGCTTTATGTGCTGCTAGATGCTATGCAAACTATGGAAAGCATGTTATTGAGAAGCTGTACAATGAAAGGAAAGCTGTCAGGGTTGCATAGAAGTTTGAGGAAATCGTGAAGCTGTTAGGCAAGCTGTTAGGACTGATAGAAGCTGCCAAAGAGAGAACGTGGGATAGATTTATGAGCTGTCAGAAGTTAGCTAAAAGTTAAAGAATTTGTAAGAGCTGTTAGAACTTTGAAAATTTGAGATACTGTGAAAGCGCAAGAGTTCTGCAAAAGATCGTCAGAAGATTTTTGTCATCTGTAGCAGCTAATGGTAACTGTAAAACCGCGAGACGGATAAGCTAATGGAATTATAAGACGCACGACCATTTGTTGAGAATCTGTTGTGATGAACTGTGGACTCCCCTATAGTTCGTAGGACATTATTAAAACGCGCTGTGCATTTGCGTAAACACGG
>NW_014577317.1:99199-106812 GCF_000485595.1 Priapulus caudatus | reverse complement strand
TGTGTGGACTCGTGTGTGCGTGTGTGGTGCTGCGTGTGGGCGTGTGTGTGTGCGCGTGCGTGCGTCGTGCGTGTGCGTTTGTGCGTGTGCGCTGTGAGCGACCGTGTGATCCGTTGCGAGTCCGGCTCCCGTGTGTGTGTGTGTGTGTGTGTGTGTGTTGTGCGCGCGCGCCTGGTGTGTGTGTGCGCGCGCGGCGCGTGGTGTCGTATGTGCGTACGTGCGTGTGCGTGGGCGTGTGCGGTGCGTGTGGGTCCTGTGTGTGCGTTGCACTGCCGCGCGCCCTGTGTGTGTAGCGGACCGACGATGATTGATTGATGTTGATAGTTGCATGATGATGTTGCCTGCTGCATGAGATTAGTAATATTTATTATTATTATTTTTATTATTATTACGTATTAATTTTCTTTTCATTATTATTCATTACTATTATTGTGGACGACGACGATGCATGAATGATGATTGACGGACGACGCATGATGATAATGATAATGATGATGATGATGATGACGCGTTGTCTTTGCTGTACTATAAGCGGCTAAGCTCCACCCCCTCCCCCTGCGCGCCACCCACCTGCCTTCCTCCTCCGCCTGCTGCCTGCCTGGCCGTGTCTGTTTATCTGCGTTGCTGCATAATTTGCATGCGCATTACTGCGTCCGTCCTCCATTAGCGGATGTAACTATCTCTAATTGCGCCGTCCCGATCACGTGTCGTGTTTCGACACATAAATTTAGTCGAAAGATGAGAGTACAGCCGCGCTCAGTAAGATTCGGACGCATGCGACAGGATTAGAGAGGGTGGAGTCCAGAAGACTGATAGCAGCAAGGGAGGATGTGTGTGTGTGTGGGAGGAAAAGAACAGACTTAAGTAGACTTGGTTCTTCTGTTCTAGTATACTAGACTTAGAGTGAAGGAAAACGTTAAACAGTGATTGTTAACCAGATTGTGGGGGGGTGTAAATCGAAGGAACGAGTGAGAGAGCAGAGGCAGCGAGTTTTGTGTGACGAGCAGACGAGAGAGACCTAGAGAGAGGAGAGAGAGATAGAGAGAGAGGAGCGGATGAGGCCTTATGGGACAGGGCCAGCAGGGCAAAAGGGCCGAGGGCCGAGCAGAGGCGAGAGAGACGAGACGAGAGGATGAAGAGAGAGAGACTGATAGGACGAACCTATGTGCTGATGGATGACTCAGGAGCAGAAATGGACGAGAGAGGAGAGAGAGACCGACAGACGCTCCAACGCGAGCGAGAGACTGAACGATAGAGAGACGAGATGGATAGAGTGATGAGAGGCGCGGGCCCCGGTGAGGGGCGAGCGGCGCGAGGCCCGAGGGCGAGAGACGACAGAGAGAGAGATATATAGAGAGAGCAGAGCGAGAGACGAGAGACGAGCAGATCTGAGAAGCTTGAGACGAGAGAGAGAGGCAGATAAGCAGATAGAGCATAGAGAGACGAGAGAGCGAGCAGACTGACGAGATGTGAGAGTGAGAGTCGAGAGTGAGCAGGTGAGAGTGAGAGTGAGAGAGTGAGAGATACGAGAGAGAGAGACCACCATTTCAAAGGACATGAGCAGAGACCCGAGCGAGCACAAGATGAGAGAGCAGAGAGCAGAGAGAGACCCGAGACCGAGCCCCCTGATCGAGAGAGAAATGACGAACCGGATGAAGAGAGCAGAGAGTGAGAGCTGAGCACGTGACGCAGTGCCAGGAGTGAGAGTGAGAGTGAGAGAGAGAGATAGACGAGAGAGATGGAGGATAGCCGTACGACGAGAACAGGAAAGAGAGAGGAAAAGAGGGGGAAAGGATCCAACAGAGAGAGAGAGAGAGAGAGAGAGAGAGAGAGAGAGAGCAAGTGTGAAAGTCACCGTCTAAAGAATTCGCTTGAAAGAAAAGCAGATAAACAACAAGTCCAGCTTTCCGCTACCATGGCAGCTGTATATAGACGCCGCGTGGCACCTTAGTTTGCCTTGCTAAACTTTACGTGTAATATTCGTACGCGGCAGGAATTGGGTGAATGCGAGCAATTTATTCTCAATTATGTGTCATCGATAAATCGTTAGCGCGCACGAGGCGGCCCACAAATCAATGCATTACTTGATTGCGATTGAAGATCACATTACAGCCGTCCTAGCGCGGCGATGGCGACACTACGCGAGAGCGCATGCACAAGTGACGCGCAGACGATAGTCACACAGCACCCGGCAGATAGATGCGATATGATATGACTACTAGGCACTTAGGATATGACTACTAAGCACTTAAAAAAAAAACCCTAACCCTAACCCTAACCCTAACCCTAACCCTAACCCTAACCCTAAAAAAAAAGTAGTATATATGGTAGTCTAGTAGTCATATCATATCGCATCTTTCTGCCAACACCAGTCACACAGCGCTGTGACGATCGCTCAATAAACGATGACGTATACACACAGAAAGCGGCGACGTGACACAAACGACATTCACGTACACAGCGGAATTGACACGTACACAAGGAATCATGCTAATAACGTTGATCTCAGTTAGATCCAAATTAAGTTAAAAATAACTTACACTGATAGTAGTAGTAGTAGTAGTAGTAGTAGCAGCAGCAGCAGCATCGAATTTTTTTTCCATCTCTCCGATAGACTTCTTCAGGTCTGATGTTTTCGGAACATCTGAAGCATCAGACCTGAGGAAGTCTATCGGAGAGATGCACGAAAAATTCGATGCTGCTGCTGCTGCTGCTGCTGCTGCTGCTGCTACTACTACTACTACTACTACTACTACTACTACTACTACTACTACTACTACTACTACTACTACTACTACTACTACTACTACTACTACTACTACTACTACTACTACTACTACTACTACTACTACTACTACTACTACTACTACTACTACTACTACTACTACTACTGCTACTACTAATACTACTACTACTACTACTACTACTACTACTACTACTACTACTACTATTACTTCTACAAATAATAATAATAATAATAATAATAAGGATAATAATAATATAAGAACGTAATATGCACATGTGATTAGATCAGGTCCGATTTCACGAAAGCATTCCTAGCGTTATTACGCGGTATTTACCGTTACCATGGCGACCAAGGTCGGTTTCTCTCTCGCGTAAGTTTAATAGATTTTCGAAGAAGCGTGAACGTATAACGTGTGTGTGACGTAACCCTTCACGTTTATTGCACGGCGTCAATAACCTCAACTGACAAAGGCGAGAACAAATACCTTTAAAACTTAAAACAGACCATCGCGGCTGCGTTGCAAGCATTTTTCGTCTGGGAGTGAAGCTCATATTATTGCCGCTAGCACATAGTTCGCCGTCGGATGCGATCACAAAAACGAGGAAATTTGTTCGACTGACTAATAACGCCTCGCGCAGAGTAATCATACTTAGAAGTCTCTCACATAATGCAGAAGAAGAAGAAGCCTTCACATGCCGCGCGGTCACGGACACGCGCATCAACCCTGTTACCAGATTGCAAAGATCCTTCCGGGTATTCTATTATATACTGTGTAATAATTGTGTTATTATATTACCTTCGTTCTCCGTAATCCTTCGTTTCCGCCGATTCGCCGTTTTCTTACCCGCTGCGCGTTTTAAGAAAATGCTGTAGAGCTCGTTCACCGTATAACCAGTGTATGTTGTCAGATTACGTGCGTGCGTGTGCCCGCTGCGCGTTTTAAGAAAATGCTGTAGAGCTCGTTCACCGTATAACCAGTGTATGTTGTCAGATTACGTGCGTGCGTGTGTGCGCGCGTGCGCGTGTGCGTGTGTGCGTGCGTGCATACGTATGCGTATTTGCGTTTGGGCGAGTGTGATTGCAGGTATGCGTGTGTGCGTGCCGTACGTACGTACTTGGGTTTGTGCGTGTGTGCGCGCGCGTGTGTGTGTGCGCGTGCGCGTGTGCGTGTGTGCGTGCGTGCATACGTATACGTATTTGCGTTTGTGCGAGTGTGATTGCATCAAGAGCGTATAATGACAAATACGCATTTGTACGTATTTGTCATTATACGCTCCTGATTGCATGTATGCGTGTGTGCGTACCGTACGTACGTACTTGCGTTTGTGCGTGTGTGCGCGCGCGTGTGTGTGTGTGTGCGTGCGCGCGCGTGTGTGTCTGTGTGAGCGTGCGTGTGTGCGCGTGCGCGCGTGCGTGTATCTGTGTGCGTCAGCGGGTATGAGTGTCAGAGCGGGTTAGGCGTACCCATTACTCGTTACCAGAATGCACTGGACAATTTTTCTACCGCGTTAACCGTGAAGTTCCTGTTAATATTTCCATCCGACACGATCGAAATCATGGCGTACGATCGAACCCGCGGACAAACAGACGACGCGCTAGCTTCGCCCGACAACGTTTATAGATAGCTACGTCAACAAGACAAATCCCTCGACAACGCATAGCATATACGTCGATAACATAGATCCGACGACCATGCCCGACTTCACAAAACGCGCGATAGTTTCGAGAGAGAAAAAACCTGATGCTTTTTTCACGCGCATCGACAAGTTTTATCGGGGATTAAGGTTTTATATTTGGGGGGGGGGTTGTTGCCTGAGGGAGTGGTTATCTGGGGAGCGAGTTGTTATCGGCTCTCGCGCTGTAACGTTCTGATAGTCTGACGTTGGTCACCGCGTGTTTTAAAGTAATTATTACGAGAGTTTCCAGCGTTTTCACCACATTCGTGACACCTACCGTTATTGCTTGAGTAACAGCATTTGCCTAGAGTAACAATAAAATGTCTTAGAACCTTCGTATTCACCAAAACATGCAATTTTCGAACTACTTGGTAAACAATCGTTTGCTGTAATCTCGAAACGAGAGCCGGTAGTATTGGTTTAACTAGTAGCGCCGCCGCCTATCTGCTATAGACATAGTACAGCCTCTCTCAAATGCACTTGTTTTCAATTAATCGCCGACAATTTACAAGTTTACCAATTCTGCCATTATCGCGATACGATAAAATGCATTGCTGTTACGATGTGTTCCTATCCAATTTTCTATGCTATAACTGCATAAAATCTTGGTGTTTTGAATGTTGGGTTAATCAGTGATATTTCCGCTGTCATGTGAGACTATATTCAGCTATAATGAGTTTTTCTGAGCAAAAAGCAATCAGCTTAAAACCTGTGCAGCGTTTGACTGGTGTGCGCGCTGCGTGAGAAAGAGAGAGAGAGAGAGAGAGAGGGAGAGAGATATATATGTCGCGTGGTGCGCGTGAGAGAGAGAGATAGCTAGATAGACAGAGAAAGTGAGTGAGAGGGAGCAAGAAAGAGAGAGAGAGAACGCGCAAGAGAGAGAGAAAGACATAGAGAGAGACAGAGAAAGAAAGAGAGAGAGAAAGAGATATGTCGCGTGGAGTAAGAAAGATATGTCGCGCTGTGCCTATCAGTCGTCTGCATTCATTGACATCCTTCACCCAACCCACCCTCACCCACCCACGACCCCCGACACACGCCCACACGCAGAGCGGCCCGTTGTAATGCGTCGCAACCGTCGGCCGTGAACAATATGCTTCCGGCAGCAGCCGTGCCGTCATTTTGTCCGACACTCTTTGTTTGTCTCACGCGTATGTCCTATGTTCTACGTAAATATGTAATTGTACTTCTCCTATGTCCTTTGTCTATATATACATATATGTAATCCTCTTATGTCCAATGTCCAATGTCCCATGTCATATGTCCTGCGTCCTTTTTTCCTACGTTTTATGTCCTATTTCAATATGTAATTGTACTCCTACGCCTTCCTATGTCGGACGTGAACGTGACTGTCGCAGTCGTGACGTCATTTCATCGGACACTTGTTGTTTGTCTCTTCCTATGTTCTATGTCCGATGTCAATATGTAATTGTGATTAATCTTCTTTTGTCTCGCATCCTATGTTCGATGTCTTATGTAATTATACGCGCGAATAATCAGCGAAATCCTTCCCCGTAGACATCCATCAAGCCACCATCCATTCATCAGCCCATCGAACCTCGCTTCTGTGACAAGAGAGAATCGCGGTGGTCGAATGTCGCCACGTGCGCCATGTGGCTGTTTCTCGGAAGAATCCGATAGAATAGGATCGCTGAGCCGAGCGTGTGTTGACACGCCCGGGGACTTGATGACTCGATTACCACGTGCGCGAGTACCTTCACTCTGCAAGCTCGTATAGAGGCGAACTCTGCCCTACATCGCTGAAAGGCCCGGGTTCGGTGGAAAAACCGGATCGGCTTTCACTCATCAGATAGAGAGCGAGACGTATTGCTCGTGATTGGACTCTTTCATCCTCAGTGAGCGTGCGAGTGCAGGTGCTGGCCTCGCTTTCACTCAGGTATAGACACGATGAGACATAGATACGATGAGACATAGATACGATGAGACATAGACACGATGAGACATAGACACGATGAGACATAGACACGATGAGACATAGACACGATGAGACATAGACACGATGAGACATAGACCGACACATTTCGGTCGGTGCAGATCTAGAATGCATCTCTTAGGAGCTGATAAAGGCTGCTAGGAGCTGGGGGAAAGATGTGAGAACGTGTAGGGAGCTGTTAATATCTGTTAGAAGATGTGAGAAGGTGTGGGAAGCTGTTAATAGCTGTGGGAAGATGTAAAAAGAAGATGTTGAAAAGGTGTGGGAAGCTGTTATGTGCTGCTAGATGCTATGCGAATCTATGGAAAGCTGTTATTGAGAGCTGTGAGCAAATGAAAGGAAGCTGTCAGGGGTTGCTAGAAGTTGTGAGGAGATGTGGGAAGCTGTTAGGAGCTGTTAGGGACTGCTAGAGCTGTGCCAAGATGGAGGAAGCTGTGGAAGATGTTATGAGCTGTCAGAAGTTTGCTAGAAGTTATAAGAATTTGTTAGAGCTGTTAGACTTGTGAAAAGTGTGGAAGCTGTGAGAAGCTGCCAAGAGTTATGAAAAGTCGTCAGAAGATGTTGGCATCTGTGAGCAGCTATGGGAAGCTGTGAAAAACGATGAGAATCTGTGGAAAGCTAATGGGAAATTATAAGACGCCATTGTGAGAATCTGTTGTGATGATACTGTGGACTCCCCCTATAGGTTCGTAGGACAGTATTAACCGCGCTGTGCATGTGCGGTAAGACACCATGTGAGAATGTGTTGTGATGATGCTGTGGACTCTCCTATAGGTCGTAGGACAGTATTAACGGCCGCTGTGCATGTGCGGTAAGTGCACGACTTCCGTCTCTACTGCATGGCATTTACGGCGGTATACGCCGCACGCAAATATACACAAGTGTCGAGTTTCCATAGCTCGCGTATACCGCACGATACCCATTGTATATATACACGGATCATACACGTGGCGTGCTGTGTAAATAGCTTTATGTACGCATGACCCCATCCACGTAGGCGTAAACGAGAAAGATCGGATGCTGTGTGCATCCACGCAAGCATGTAGACGCAACATAACACCACTAGGGTATCTCGACTGATTACATGCTACAACTAGATAGAGGGCACTCACGGAGAGTGCATACCTCCGCCAGCATGTAACATGTATGTGTATGACAGCTGGCTCGGCTGCTGGGCTCTGCTGGCTGGACTCGCCTAAGGCGAGCTACTCTGACTGGACGCCCTAAGCAGGTGAGG
>NW_014577317.1:87802-99174 GCF_000485595.1 Priapulus caudatus | reverse complement strand
CGACAGACACGAATGAGATATAGATAACGATGAGACATAGACACGATGAGCATAGACTAACGCATGAGACCTAGACACGATGAGACACAGACTACGATGAGATCATAGATACGATGAGAGCATAGAGACGATGAGAACATAGATATCGATAGAGCCCAAGGTAGACACGATGAGACATAGTACACGAATGACGACATAGACAACGATGAGGCATAGACACGATGAGAACAAAGATACGATGAGCAACATAGACACGATGAGACATAGACACGATGAGACATAGACAACATGAACAATAGACACGATGAGACATAGATACGATGAGACATAGACAACGAATGAGACATTCGACACGATGAGACTAGACCACGATGCGACATAGACACGGATGGAGACCTAGAGCCACATGAGACATCAGAAACACGATGTAGACATAGACACGATGAACATAGACAACGATCGAGACAGTTAGACCGATGCAGACACCTAGAACACGCATGAAGACATAAGCACACCGATGATACACTAGACACGCAACTGAGACATAGCCACGCAGAGACACTAGACACGATGAGACATAGACACCCGATGAGACATAGATACGATGAGACATAGACACGAATGAGACATAGCACGACCGCAGACACTAGACCACGCATGCAGCCATCAGATACCATGCGACATAGACCTACCGACTGAGACACACAGGCCACAATGCCAGACACTAGACACGAGAGCATACCGAACACTGCAGCACAAAGACCCTACCGATGAGCAACATCGACCGCAATAAGAATCAGAACGATGAGACATAGCATAGATCGACGATTAGATACGATGACGAAAACGACAAGAGACATAGATACGATGAGACAATAGACACGCATGAGACATAGAACACAAATGAGACATAGACACGATGAGATATAGATACATGAGACATAGACATCCCGATGAGACACAGAACACGATGAGATATAAGACACGATGAAACATAGATACGATGAGAACATAGATACGAATGAGAAAATAGACCACGATGAGCATAGACACGATGAGACATAGACACGATTGAAGACAATAGACACGATGTAGACATAGACACCGATGATACATAGACACATGAGAGCATAGAAACACGATGCAGACATAGATACGATGAAGATATAGATACGATGAAGACATAGACACGAATCGCGACATAGATACGATGAGACATAGACACATGAACAATAGACACAGAGAGACCCATAGACACGTGAGATATAGAACAGGAGACATAAAGACACGAGAGACATAGACACAATGAGATTAGACCACGATGAAACATAGATACCGATGAGACATAGATACGATGAGAAATAGACACGATGGAGACATAGACACGATGAGACAATAGACACGATGAACAATAGACACGATGAGACCAAGACACGATGAGACATAGATACCGATGAGACATAGACACGATCGAATATAGATACGATGGACATAGACACGAAACCTGAGACACAGACACGATGAGATATAGACACGATGAGACATAGACACGAGAGGACATAGACACGAGAACATAGACAGCGATGAAAATAGACACGCAGAGACATAAGACACGAGTGAGACATAACACCGATGAGACATAGACACGCTATGAGACACAGACACGATGAGACATAGACACGAATAGACATAGATACGATGAGGCATAAGACATCGATGAGACCACAGACACGATGAAAACATAAGACACGATGAGACATAGATACGATGAGGCAATAGACACGTGATAGACACAGACACGATGAGACATAAGACACGAATGAGACATAGAACACGATGAAGACAAGACACGATGAGACATAGATACGAATCGGAGACAAGCAGCACACGAAATGAGACAACTAGACCCACGAGCAGACACAATACGATGAGACATAGACTACGATGAGATATAGAACACGATGAGAGATGAGACATAGACACGAGAGATATACGATACGATGATAAAGACACGATGAGACAATAAGAACACGATGAGATTATAGATACGCTAATGAGACATAGACACGAGGAGACAAGACCACGATCGAGACATAGACACCGATGAGACATAGACACGAATGAGACAGTCGACACGATGAGACATAGACACGAATGCAGACATAGATACGATGAGACATAGACAGCGATAGACATAGACACGATGAGACATAGACACGATGAGACATAGACAACGATGAGATAAGTAGATACGAGGAGACATAGAGCACGTATGAGACAAGACACGAATGAGACATAGATACGATGAGACATAGACACACCCGATGAGACACTAGGATACGATGAGACATAGACACGATGAGATATAGACACGATAGAGAGATGAGACACTAGAACACGATGACGAAATAGATACGATTGAGATAGAGGACACGAATGAGACATAGAGCACGAGAGATATGATACGATGAGACATAGACACGATGAAGACACGTAGACACGATGAAAGACATAGACACGATAGACATAGAACACGAATGAGACATAGACACGCCCAGAGACATAGACACGATGAGACATAGATACGATGAGACGATAGACACGATGAGAACATAGACACGATGAGACAATAGACACGAGAGACATAGGACACCGATGAAGATATCAGATAGCGATAGACATAGACACGAGCGACGATAGACACGAATGAAGAATAGACAACGAGTGAGCACATAGACACGATGAAATATAGACACGATGAGATATTAGACACGATGAGACATAGACACGAGTGAAGACATAGACACGATGAGACATAGATACCGAGAAGACATAAGACACGATGAGACCACAGACACAGCGATGAGACATGAGACACGATGAGACACAGACACGATGAGACATAGATACGATGAGACACAGATACGATGAGACATAGACACGATGAGATATAGACACGATGAGACAATAGACACGAATGCACGAGATGCAGACATAAACACGAGTAGACATAGACACGATGAGACCATAGACCAACCGATGAGACCAGTAGATACCATTGAGACATAGACGAACGCTGAGAAGAGTACGATGAGACATAGACACGATGAGCACATAGATACGATGAGACATAGAGACACGATGAGAACTAATAGATAGCGATGAGACACCAGACATATTGTACATGAGATATAACAACGAATGAGAACATAGACACGATGAGACATAGACACGATGACGACACTAGACACGATGAAGATCATCAGACAACGAATGAAGACATAGACACGAATGATACAATACGATACGATGAGACATAGACAGCGATGAGACATAGATACGATGAGACCTAGAACACGATGCGACATAGACAACGAGATGAGAACATAGATATCGATGAGACATAGACACGATGAGACATAGATCACGGGGGGCGGGGGGGCGATGAAGACACTATGACACCGATGAGACATAGACACGATGAAGCATAGATGTACGACTGAGACCATAGACGAGCGATCGCAGACATCAGACACGATGAGACATCAGACACGATGAGCACCATAGATACGATGAGACATAGACACCGAAATGAGACACAGACACGATGAGATCAAGACACGTATGAGACACAGACACGATGAGAACATAGATACGATGAGACATAGACACGATGAGGATATAGACACGATGAGACAAATAGACCAGCGATGAGACAATAGACACGATTGAGACATAGATACGATGAGACACTAGATACGATGAGCCACAGACACGATGAGACATATGACGAATAGACACGATAACCCATGAGATATGACGATACGAGAGAATTATAGAACGGATGAGACACAGACACGATGAGAACATAGATACGATGAGACAGCAGACATGGATGAGACACAGATAGCGATGAGCATCAGATACGATGAAGACATAGACACGATGAGATATAGATATACGTGGCCAGCATTCGCTGACCGGCCCGAGCTGCTGCTGACTCGACGCTCTAAGGCGAGCTGCTGCTGACTCGACGCCCTAAGGCGAGCGGCTGCAAAATTACTCATGGTATAAGTGGTAATGTAGATCACGTGATTGTGCGCAGTCAATTCTGGGCGCAGTCATCTTTAAAATTCTGTGTCTGATGACCAGTGTTGAGTAAATTTACGCAGCTAGCGCGCACACGTTGAGTATTTTGACGCATCAAAATTGAGTCAAAAATTATCAAACACGTTTGATATTGAGTTTCTTGATGTATGCGTCAGAAAACTCAACGATAATCCGGCGCACACGTGTGTATTTTGACGCATGCATCATTTTACTTGAGTAGAATTACTCACGTGTGCGCCGGGCTCAAGCTACACCCCATACACCACACACGCGAGAGGGACGCACGCATATCGAACCTTTTACGAGAGAATTCGAAGCCATTCGACGTAATGCCACGCCTGTCATTAGTGAAGCCGACTAACGCACGCGTCAGCCAAAGCTAGTCTCCCCGTGGACGGAGACCTCTAGAACTACACCGCGCTGAACAGTCGTGCTAGAACATCAATGAGCGATTGGAGATGGTTCGACACGGAGAGACGTTGCATGCATGCATTCAGCCACCTCTCACGCAGCATTCGTCTATAGAGGACATCCCAGGGCGCGCACGCGGGAAGCGTCAACAAGCATTGATGTTGGTGTGTGAGGGTCGCACTCGAGGCTCGATGTCGTCGCTCTCGCCGAGTGATGTTTTCGTAGATGGATCTGCTAATCGTGTGTATACACACCCGCGCGTGAGCCCGCACGCTGCTTTCATGAGCCGGCCACGGCAAACTACTTACGTGATGTCTCGTCTCGCGTTAATTACGGGCGTGATACGTAAGTAAGGCTGCGGCTGCAGGAGAGGCTGATTATACGAGTGGGTTCATTGATCGCGTTAATTGCTGCGTGCAGCGCTTGCGCGTCGCCCCTGGGTCACGCCCTGCAGCGTTATGCTTTTAGTAACAGCTGCTCACGACGATGCGAAGGTAGATCAGGTGGCTTGCTAGTTTGCTGAATGGCCAGGTGGGTGGCTGGCTGTCTGGTTATGTGGGTGGGTGACTGGCTGGGTGGGTGGTGGTTGGCTGGCTGGCTGGCTGAGTGGGTGACTGGGTAGCTTGCTGGCTGGGTGGGTGGTGGTTGGCTGGCTGGCTGGCTGAGTGGGTGACTGGGTAGCTTGCTGGCTGGGTGGGATGGCTTGGCTGTGTGGGTGGTGGCGTGGGCGGCGTGTCGTGCTGGGGGTGTGTGGCTGGCTGGGTGGCGTGACTAGTGGGCTGGGTGGGCTGCCCGTTTGGATGGCTGGCTGCTGGGTTGGGCTGGCTTGCTGTCTGGCTGGCTAGGTGGGTGACTGGGTAGCTTGCTGGCTGGTGGATGGCTGGCTGGTGCTGGCTGGCTGGCTGGATGGGGCTGGGTGGGTGGCTGGGTGGGTGGCTGGGTGGCGGGTGGATGACTGGGGGGTGGCTGGCTGAGTGGGTGGCTGGGTGTGGTGGCTGGCTGGTTTTGCTGGCTGGCTGGCTGGTCGTGGGTGGCTTCTGTCTGCTGCTGGGGGTGGCTGGCTGGGGCTGGCTGGGGTGGGTGGCTCGCTGGCGGGCTGGCTGGGCGGCTGGTGTTGTGGCTGGGGGGCTAGGCGTGTGTGGCTGCTGGTTTGCGGGCTTGGCTGGGTGTGTGTCGTGTGTGTGTGTGTGGTGTGTTGTGTGTGTGGTGTGTGTGTGTGTGTGCGCGTGGTGTGTGTGTGTGGGTGGGGGTTGGTGGCTGGATGGGTGGCTGGCTGAGTGGGTGGCAGGGTTCCTGGTTTTCTGGCTGGCTGGCTATGGGTGGCTGGCTGGCTAGGTGGCCAATACCATTATTGTATATTTTAGCATATTTGTATCACCCACGACGAAGTCGGCGGGGATACTATGGTTTCACGTCTGTTCAGCCGCCGCCGCTCGGCGCCGCCGCAGACACTTTTCCTTCCGCTCTATAACTCGACCCCTACTTGACCTAGCGCTACCAAACTTGGTATACTTACACATCTTGGGGAGAAAGTGCGCAGCGTACCAAAACCAGGTCACTGCGACCTTTATTTGACCTTGACCTTGACCTTGATCATATTTTCTTTCCGTTTTATAACTCGGCCCCTAATTGACCTAGCGCGAGCAAACTTCGTATATTTACACATCGTGGGGAGAAGGTGTGTCGCGTACCAAAACCCCTAAGTCAACCAATTTTAACATACTTGCACATCTCAGGCAGATGAGTTGTGTAACAAACCTTTGTCTTTGTGACTTATTTAACTTTACCTACCTTCTACGTCCTTACAGAGATATTTCATTCATACTAGATCATGGGGGATACATGTAGTTGACGACAACTGCCCTTTCTAGTTTATAATACGGTTATAGGCGTGTATTTTTCAGTATTTCACCTATACTTTACCTTCACCACGCGTTTGCTTTTTCCCATTCTGCCTTCTTCTCCCATCTCCCCCGCCCGCTTTCATTCATTCTCTTTTTTGAATATTCGTCTCCCCCTCTTTGTATCGATTTCTTTCGTTCTTTCTTCTCTCTCTTTCCTCTTTCTTTGTCTCCCTCTCTCTCTCTCTTTCCTCTTTCTTTGTCTCCCTCTCTCTCTCTCTTTCTCTCGCTCTCCCTCTTTCTCTCTGAGTCTCGCTGCATTATTGTGCTCAGCAGACAGATTTCAAATTGAAAATCCTACCGCGCGTCTGAATAGCCACGTCGGTAAACGCTATATGAGTAGCACGCCTAGCGGCGTGCGCGCGTGTAAGTGCGCACCGCGTCCGAGTTCATATACGCGCCGTTCAATCATCCATCTTTTCACGCCACCCATTCTCTCCTTCCCGCTCAATCCCTCTCTCCCTCAATTGATCGCGCGCGAGATTAGCACTACGGTTACCCGCAGTGGCTCGCACCTGCTCGCTCGCTCGCTCACTCTCCCGACCGTCGGCTGGCCAAGCGTCGATTGCGATCGCATCTGGCGATAAAGACGCGCCGATCGGAGCGACGGTGAGGTGGTAAGGAGATCGCTGCCATTGACGGCCGAGAAATCAATTGCCGTCGCGCCGGCAGACGATTTCAAAGTTAGGTGATAATTCGCACGACGTTTCGCACGGAGCCGGAGTCGGCTTTTTCAGCAGCCATTTCTTGAGGGTGGAGAGGAGAGAGGGAGGTAGGAGGGAGGGAGGGGGAGGGAGGGAAGGAGGAGAGGGAGAGAGGAAGGAGGAGAGGGAGGGAGGAAGGAGGAGAGGGAGGGAGGGAGGGAATGGGAGGAGGTAGAGGAGAGGAGTCGCTATTTTAGCAGCCACCTCGCGAGGATGGAAATGAGGGAGGGAGTGAGGAAGGAGGAATAGAAGGAGGTCGATGAGACGGAGGAGTCACTATTTTAGCAGCCACCACGTGAGGATCGAGGCGAGGGAGGGAGGTAGGAAGGAGGGAGGGAGGGAGCGAGGGAGTAAGAGAGAGGGCATAGGAGGAGATATAGGAGAGGAGTCGCTCTTTCAGCAGCCATGCACCTCGCGAGGATGGAGGAAGGGGAGGGAGAAGGGAGGGGGAGAGAGATGGAGGAGAAAGGGAGCGAGAGAGGGAGGGAGAGGATGAAGGAAGGGAGGGAGGGAGGGAGGAGGGAAGGGGAGAGGCTTCTCCTCACTTTATACGGAGTGGATGTTCAGTTGCAGGTTGCTGAGGGCAGTTTATAATTCGCGCGTTAGCATAACCACGAGAGCCCCCGCGTAGAAGATATCCGATGAACGCACGCGCGCGCCGGTTGCTCGTGGCAACGGCCTACAGAGGGCGCCGCAAACAATGGATGCTAGCTGGCAATTTTTTTCCCGAGCGGATTTTTTGCGCGCTTGCATTGCTGTAAAGTATAATGAACTGATTCATCGCCGTTCGCACTGCGAGCAAGTTTAAGCACGTTGCGATAGCTTTCAACTAACGTCTGCAATAACATGACGTCATCGCAAAAGCCCTACCGCTGCTCGCTGCGGCATGGCGGGATTAGTATATATCGCTCGATTCAACTCGATCGTATATAAACACCGCACTCGGCGACCCGCAAGTGTTTTACCGTGTGTTTTTCATCATTATTATATACGTTCTTGGATTACGCGCCTTGGAGTAATCATTCTGTCAAGCAAGCGCACATAAGTGAAATAGGCGTCTGCACTGTAGCGCGCCACCTGCATTGCTATGTTTTCTGATGTTGGTCTCCGCGTTCAAGCGCTGTACTACCTCGATGTCCTGTCCATCACAACGTGGGGTGGGGGGGGGGGTGCCTCCCCTGGAGTGGGTCGCTCTTCAGAAGCCCATGCTTCATTCCTCTGAACGAGATATCGAGACCCCCCCTTGGATACTTTTACTAGTGCTACGTCTGCGCTAACCCAGTCTGTGGGTGTACATTGTTCACTCCACACACACACGCCACATTGTCCACTCTGCCGCACTTCGTCGCCAAGCATTGTCTTTTAGAACGTTCTATCGTCACAGTGATTGGCTAACGCTGCCTGTCAGTCATGGCAGGCGGATAATTAGTGAAGATAATTAGCAGAGCAGCTAGTGGCTGTCTATTTCTGTGTCGATGAAAGGAAATGCACGGCGACAGGATTAAGCGGCGCACGCAAGTTGCACGCAATTACGAGCTATTTAGCATGCCTGTGTTTTTTTAGCTCACTTTGACATCGTCAAGATGCGCTATTGCCACAGGGTGTCGTCCGTCGTACGTCCGTCCGTCCGTCCGTCCGTCCGTCAACATTTGGCTACGGTCAACGATAACTCAAGAACCGTTTGACCCACATGTTTCAAATTGCATGCAGTTGTTACTCCAATGGGAGAGATTTGAACTTTCTATTTTGGAGCACGCCAGTCGACCTACTTTCGAGCCACGCCCACTTTTTGGCAAAAATGGAAATGGCCGTAAGTCAGTTCAGGTTCAACGGATTTTGCCCATTTCTAGTATGTGAATGAATAAGGACTGGCCCCAAAACATATCACACGGGTTTTGGTATTTATTTTAAATTATGCAAATTAGGTAGATTTTGGCAATTTCACTATGCATTTCAATGTCTGCCTACGGTCAACGATAACTCAAGAACCGTTTGACCCACATGTTTCAAATTGCATGCAGTTGTTACTCCTATGGGAGAAGTTTGAACGTCCTATTTTGGAGCACGCCAGTCGACCTACTTTCGAGCCACGCCCACGTTTTGGCAAAAATGAAAATGGCCATCTAAATTCGATTTTGTTAAATTTTTGTATGTGAATGTGTAAAGCTAGCCCCAAAACAGTTGTTACTCTTATGGGAGAGATGACAACGTCCTATTACGTTTATTTCGTCTAACTGGTCAACAACTCTACAATCATAGCTATATACGTGTAATATTGTGTTTTAGATTCTTCGTTGCAGTAATTTGACTGGAATATTTTATTGTTTTTATTTGCGCGATATTTGAAAATCAAAATGGCGATAATTAGGCGTAGCGCCATCTTTCGTCAAGATTTCAGTCTTTCAGATATGAAACAAAACATGCATATATCATTATCAAGAGTATATAATGGGAGATATGCTATATAATGGGAGTTCTCCCATATATACTCTTGCTTTATGCGTGCGTGCGTGCGTGCGTGCTTGCGTGTGCGTGCATGTTGCTAGGTGATGAGTAACAAGACAGAGATGCAGTGCTCACTATTTCTCCCTCATATTGATTTGAGTAACTCTAGCGCGCGCTCAGAGGAAAGTGACTCACTCTGGAACGTGAGTTACCTAAGAAGGTTTTTTCTACGTTTGTTACTCCTCCCAATTATTTACGGCAGTCGTGTCAGAGCAATGAGCACATAAAGTATACAACGACTACGAATAGGGTTTTTGTGTGTAGTGTGTGTGTGTGTCACGCAGTGATATGTCTGGGAGGTTGATAGGCATGCGGGATTATTACGCTCAGCATGCGAGCGCTGTTAATTTATATACGTTTATACTGTCACCATATACGTTTATACGAAAAATCGCACACGACGCCGATTGAATAAGTTAGCTCTATACTCGTGCTTCGATGATGATGATGATGCTGATGATGATGAAGAAGAAGAAGAAGAAAATGATGATGATAAAAAAAAATAATAATAATAACAATAACAATAATAATAATAATTTCCTATCCAACTGATAATAATAGAATAAAGTCATCAGATTAGATATTTTCGCGCCTCATATCATATGCTGGTATCAGAGCAGTTAATCTTGTCTTACGTGTATCATTGTCACAAGCTTGGATCGCAGTGGTACATATAGCAATCCGAGGAAGTGGTTTATACTTCACTATGTATGATCTCCAAGCGTTGTGGATATTGAATGGCAGTGTTAAGGCTCTCATCATAGTTTCCGAAAAATACACGAACACAAATAACGTGCAATCGGCCATCACCTATACCAACGATATTCTATTAATTTAAAATTCATTTCATTATTATGAATTAATATGCTCATTCATATATCTATTATTTAAATGTAACTCAAATCGTTCGCGCCATATGATAGTTAATAGTAGTACTCCTTTCTACCGTCCATAGCCGCGCGTATATATTAGCCTATATGAGCGATACCGCGCGTATATATTAGCCTATATGAGCGATACCGCGCGTATATATTAGCCTATATGAGCGATACCGCGCGTATATTTTTCGTAATTAATTAAACTATTCGTGTTTCAATAAACTCAAAATTTACGGAGACCATAGCTGCGACATGTGGATATATGTATCTCGAATTTTAGAAATGTAACCCAATTTGTTCGCGAGTTATTACAGTTAGTACACTTTCCTACGGCCCATAGCTTAATAGCGCATTGTGATGGGGTGGGGTGGGGTGGGGTGCGGGGTGCTGTTTACAATGCGCCAGCGTGCTCAATAGGAGCGGTGGGCATTGTATTGGGGGGTTCGGAATCGGCGGCCGCCATAATTTATGCGCCCGAGGCTACGTTATCGCGGAATATAGCAAGAAATTCGGTATTTAGCGTTCACACGAGGCAAAATGCGCGGTCCAAGAAATACGGTATCTAAACAGATCCGGTATTTGTTGAAATACGCGGCTTCCCAGACCCGAATAATTTGCCGTGCTTGAGAAATACCGGATCTCTTGGACCGCGCAATTCCTCGTGTGAACGCTAAATACCGTATTTAATAAATACGAGGTCTCGTGTGAACGAGGCTATTATTGGTGTTTTCTGTTTACAGAGGCGTTGTTTTCATTTCAGGAAGTATTGTTTCTATTCTTGTGAGTAATTTTGATGGGAAAAAGTACAATGACTACATCAAATAAGTGAAATAACGCAACGGCTATACGACAGCTAATACAAT
>NW_014577317.1:61241-82050 GCF_000485595.1 Priapulus caudatus | reverse complement strand
ATATATCCTATATTATCTTACTCCTGATAATACTAATATATATATATATAATATCAGGAGTGAATAATAATTATATATAATTATTAACTCCTGATAATATCGTACGCTATAGTCAGCCAGTTGCTGGTCAACTTCGCGTTTCCATAATGTAAAGGTCATGTAAAGGTCACGAACGGCGTACCGTCGCGTGAGAGACCAGGGTGTGTATGTGTGTGCGTGTGTGTGTGTGTGTGTGTGGGGGGGGGGTGTTCTTTGCTGTCAAGCCCACTCTGTTATTTTCACGCACGACGTTTAATAACAAGCGGGGGCTAAACGGCCGCCACTGAGAGCTTTATTGTATCCCCTGCGACGAAGTCGGCGGGGATACTATGGTTTCATGTCTGTCCAGCCGCCGCCGCCGCCGCAAACACTTTTCCTTCCGCTCTATAACTCGACCCCTAATTGACCTAGCGTGACCAAACATGGTCTAATTACACATCTTGGGGAGAAGGTTCGCAGCGTACCAAAACCAGGTTACTGCGACCTTTATTTGACCTTGACATTGACCTTGATCATATTTTCCTTCCACTCTATAACTCGGGCCCCTAATTGACCTAGCGCTACCAAACTTGGTATACTTACACATCTTGGGCAGAAGGTGCGCAGCGTACCAAAACCAGGTCACTGCGACCTTTATTTGACCTTGACATTGACATTGATTATATTTTCCTTCCGCTCTATAACTCGGCCCCTAATTGACCTAGCGCTACCAAACTTGGTATACTTACACATCTTGGGGGTAAGGTGTGTCGCGTACCAAAACCCCTAAGGCAACCAATTTTAACATACTTGCACATCTCAGGCAGATGAGTTGTGTAACAAACCTTTGTCTTTGTGACTTATTTAACTTTACCTACTTTCAATGTCCTTACAGAGATATTTCATTCATACTAGATCACGGGGGATACATGTAGTTGGCGACAACTGCCCTTTCTAGTTGTTTTCGGATTTGTCGTGAGTTCGTGGGGGGGGCTGTTGTTGGTAAGGGGGCTGGCTAGTTAGCTGGTGAGGCGTGTGCATCGTTAGATGCCGCGACACAATTTCGCTCTTAGTCGATACCCCTGTACGTCGCCGCTCCCGAGAATGGTTCGATGGAACTAGGCGCGGACTCGGATAGCGCAGGGTAGCCGGTAACAGTTATTTTACGCTCGAAAATACCGGAAATGGATCGCACCTCGGCGCGTTGCCACGGGCTCACGCGCATGCGTCGTACCCGCGCGTATGTGCGCATGCGCGTGTTTGCGTGCGCGCGTACGCGTGTTGTGCGGGCACGGACGGGTTTGCGTGCGTACGTGCGCGCGCGTATCTGCGTTCATACGCGTGTGTATATTCATTCCTCCTCACCCGCCCATACCTCCCTCATCGTTCTCATTTCACACCTCGTTAGCAAAACAGTGATTTGCACCTATTTAGTTGCGCGCGGTCGGCATTTGCATAATAATAGGTTTGCATAAAATCGCAATTTAGCGATATATAATCTGTCGCGTTTTGCATTCTGAGTAGGCTCGGCGCATATCTCTTTGATTCCCCACGCTAACTAGCAGCATGCACAAAAGCAACAATTTCTAGATTTTTCATCAACCGAACACCGCCTCGTTCAGGATTTCGAAGACCTACGATCGCTACTACCACCTCGGGGGTTTCTATAATATGGCTGTTGTAAGCCAAAATAGCAATAAATACGGCCCGCGCCCGCAATGCGGTCGGTAAAAACATGAATTTTCCCCTAAATTTTCCCCCGTTGTTTTATGAGTTAACTCAATAAACTGCAGCTGCACTTCTGCACGGGTGCTGTTTGACATTTACTTGTTTTCGCGCGTGTGACTCACTGTGTAGTGATACGTAACAAGTGATCAAGTACACAGCATGGGGTTTGACATTTTTGCTGTTGTAATAGTCAAGAACTTTTAGAGTCTTATAGATAAAAACATAAAGGCAGCTTAACAACATTTGGTAGGCATTAGTCGTGCTGGTTAAATGTGTTTTTGTTTGCAGGATTCTTGTTTATTACGAATGTTTTATTACGAATACCGGGGTAGTAAAAAATCGAAAACGATAGCGTATACCATAAAACAAAAATAGGTACAATACAAACGATTCGATTGCGTTACACTTAGTGAACTATAGGTAACCCAACAAATAAGCTACTGTTTAATTTCACCTGTTTTTTCCGAGTGCTGCTGCATCTGTATTACCTAATTACTTTTTGCTAGCATTATGTATATGGAAGGCAACAAACGTAACAGCAATATTACAAGTGCTGGTGGCACGAGAGATAGGTAGTGATTTTCAGTACCAGCAATATCAGCAATAACATGATAGCATCATCATCATCATCATCATCAACAACAACAACATCATCAGCAGCATCAGCATCATCAACAACAACAACAACAACAACAATGACAATAACAACAAAACCACAAACAAGAACAAAAACAACAACAACAACGACAACAACAACGCCAACAACAACACCAACAACAACATCGACGACGACGACGACTACGACGCCACCAACAACAACGACGGCGAAGACAACGACGACAATGACGACGACGACGACGACGACGACGACGACGACGACGACGACGACGACGACGACGACGACGACAATAACACCAGAATTCTTTTCCTCGTCGGTGAAACAAAACCTCATAAAGCAACAGGAGGATTCATAAACTGTCATCACCTCTAGGAACAAGCACCTCGTGTGTTTATATAGTCCGTGCTAGCCGCCGCCGTGTATAGAGAGCGCGTATATCGCGGAGGAATCAACACACAGCGCACCTTACCGTAGCATCGCCGGGAAAAGTTCGTGTACAGAAAAAATTATGGAAGAATTTTTGAGTTAACAATATATATGGTGTCACTTGCAACGTTAGTTCATCAAAAATACACGTGAATTCACAAAATACCTTTTAAAACAAAATACTCTAAAATTATTTTATTTTTTTTCGTATGTATGGCCGCTAATGGGAAATGATTTCCCACCGTAATACCACAGATCAACGGACAACCTCTACGGTTCAGCTGGCCGTGTTTATATTACGAGAGAGCCGTGGATGGCGGTTTCCGTGACAGCTAACGTAGTATTCCTAACCGCGATGCCGGTCTGGCGTAAGTAGTGAACGTACGTGCGTTAGTTAACGCGATTACGTCAGACACTATAGACTGCACCCATCGCTTGTAAAACGAGGCCCGGCGGCTTCCCGTGGATGCGTCAGATGGCGCCACCGATGTCTCGTGTGTCCGTTAAAGCCATAATTTCGAGAATTATCTAGTGTTTTCTCCCACTTTTATGATACCTACCGTTATTGCTTGAGTAACAGCAACTGTCTAGAGTAACGGCAAAATGTATTAGAACCTTCGTATTTACCTAAACGTGCCAGCTTCGAACTCGTTTGATTACCACCGCCTTTATCTTGTGATATTGGACCAGTTAGTAGCGTCAGCTATCGTCCATAGACTTACACGTCTCTCGCGCAATCTCGTTTGCACCGACGAATTACAAGTTGACACATTCGCGAAAAAACAAATCTCGCGACTCGATGTTATTTTCGTTGTGTTTTGATGTGTTTATATCAAATTTTCTATGCTACAGCTGCATAGAATCTTAGTGTTTCTCAAGTTAATGTAATCAATGATATATTCGCTGTGAGGTGAGACTATGTTTCGCTATATTTTATTCGGATTGAGCATTTCTGAGCAAGAATCTCGCAGATATTCCTTTAAGTGTATGGTCCCGCCAGGGAATGCATCCTTGTGGCAGAAGGATGTGGGGCGTGAGATGCATGCTGGTAGTGAAGGGTGGAGGGTGAGGAGAGTGTGGAAAGAGAATGTAGGATTGAGTTAGAGGCAGGGATGGGGTGGATAATGAACGATGGAGGTGAGACAGGGGATAGTGTGGAGAATAGAGATAGATGCAAGGCAGGAAATGGGGATGGAGGATAGGGGTAGAGGCAAGGCAGGGGGTGGGCGAAGGATAAAGATAGAGGTGAGGCAGGGATGGGGGTGGAGGATGGATGATGGAGATAAGAGAGGGGTGGGGATGGAGGATAGACAATGGAGGTGAGACAGGGAATGGAGTGGAGCATGTGAATAGAGACGCAGGTGTTAGGTGGAAGATGAGGCTGGAGATTGATGAAGGCGGAGACGGAGGGCGGTAGATGGGGAATGGCGATGGAGATAGATATGAGGGAGGGGATACGCTCGTGGCGGCTGGCAATGGCAAATGGTCTCACACACGCACGCACGCACGCACGCACGCACGCACGCACACACACACACACACACGCACACACACACACACACACACACGCGCGCGCGCGCACACACACGCACGCACACATTAGGTGAAGTCGTCGTGGTATATAGCAGGCGCTATCAGACGTGCGTGAAGCCGCGCTAGCAATCACTACTCGGCTAATTCGATTGTTTAGCTGTCGGATATATATAGCACGTTGACCTACTATACACACCAATAGCAAAATAACCCGAGTAATAAGATCATTATCCGCCTCTGATAATACGCGTGGCGAACACCGCGCGCCCCGTGTGGCAGGCGAGCGAGCTTCCGCCTATATGCAAATTTAATATAATGCGTTAAGTGAATTTGGGCTCAGGTCGCCCTACGATTTGACTATCGGCGATTACTTTATCGCCGATTAGCAGCGTAGCAACACTCACGTCGACTTGAAGTGACTACGCTGCACATCGCCAATCAGATCGTAGCGTTCTGCAGGAAACGTAGACGGGTTCGCGGCCCCAGTATTTGTACTAGCACACGCAGTTCTTTAGCACAAACAGAGCAAGCTTGACGCCGGGACCAGTCTACATAAAACGAGTCACATGACCAACAAAATGGCGCTTACCAGTAAACATCAGGTAACTTCGTAAATCTATCCTCAATTTTCTGAAAATCGTTATCATCATGTGCAAAAAAAGAATTAAAAAAATTGCCTGTGATATACGGAAAACTTAATATATATTTGAGAAAGGGTTTGTGCAATAATCCCTCCTTGTAAACTGCTGTGTAGGCTGCCATTTTATTAATCACGTGACTTTTGATAATCACGTGACTCGACACGTAGCGGTGATTGGCTGCCACTCACGATTTGTCGCCGACCGCCGCATAGAAATAGAACCGTTTCTATTCCTGCGATCGCAGTCGGCGACCGTATTTTCGTTGGTTACAACTCATGTCGAGTTTAGTCGCCGATGTTTTTATCGGCGATCTGGCCGGTTTTTGACGTACGATCTTCAAATTTTGTCGGCGACCTGAGTTAGGATATCGTGCTCGATGACAATTCTGTGTCAGTCGGTCGGTAATGCGCGTGCTCGTCATGTGTATTTGCGTCATTTATGACGCGCGTGTGCTGTGGCTATATATCACCGTAACGGCGACAATTTATTAAGTTTATTACATCGATAGCAGAGCGCGCGCGCGAGGATGCAGAGAGAAGAGCACGACCCGAGAGATGAGAATGAGATGAGCGCGATGAGAGAGAAGAACGAGATGAGAGAGGAGCAGAAGAGAGCGCGACTCATACACCACGCACGCCACGCACGCACGCTACGCACGCACGTCCTACACCACACACACACACACACACACAGAGCACACGCACACACACACGACCCACACAGCACACACACACACACACACACACTATGTCCACATTCTGTGAATTGTTTCAATCATTATTTCTCTCGCGGGCTCTCTGTCTGCCACACCTCACTTGTTTTATGATATAACTCTAATTGTATCCCCGCGAACGAAGAAGTCGCCGGGGGATACAATGGTTTCATGTCTCCCCTAAGCCGCCGCCGCCGCCGCCGGCCGCATACAATTTCCCTTCTGGCTTCTATAACTCGACCCTAATTGACCCTACGCGCCTACCAAACTTGCGTATGTACTTACACATCTTGGGAGAAGCGTGAGCAGCGCTACTCGAAAACCAGTCACTGCGACCTTTATTAATTTTACCTTTGACCTTCGATTCATATTCTCTTCCACTCTTCAACTCGGCCCCTAACTTGACCTAGCGCTACCAACACTCTGGCATGACTTACACATCTTGCTAGGGAGATAGAGTGATGCAGCCGCCTACCAAACCAGCGTCACTGCAACCTTTATTTGACCTTTACCTTGACCTTGCATTCAATATTTCCCTTCTGCCTCTATTACTCTGGCCCCTAATTGAACCTAGCCGCCTACCAAACTTGCGCTATACTTACACATCTTGGGCCCGAGAACACGGGGGATACATGTACCCCGGCGCTTATGTTGGCGACAACTGCCCTTTCTAGTTTATTCTGTAAATATCTGCTATCGGTATATTTTACTTGTATTACATTCGGTTCTCCTCATACTTTGTCCGCCATCAACACAATTAATGGAATTTTGCATTTGCACAACCCGCTGCTGAATTTGCACGATTCATCTTGCCAAACGCAAATACGGCTGGGAAATTTCGTGACGTGGCAAAGCCCATGATTACTTTTGCAATATAATTATGCAAATATCTGCTGGTTTCGTGTATATTTAGCGTGAGCATTGTGCTTTGTTTGCCAATGTTGCGTGCGTCATCTTATATTACCGACGTTTTTCAGAATGGATCTGCGTGCGTGACGCATCTTACTAATATACTATGTACTACAAGTACTATGCACTATATATCCTCGCGCTTGCCACGCTATTCGCTCATCTTTCCTTAGCGGCAAAGCGATACGTAGAGGTACAGCTGGGCATGCAACGTGTGGTTGATTGATGAGGCAAGATGGCCGAATGGCTGTATGTTGTGGCCTGTTGTGCCCCTGTGTGTGTGTGTGTGTGTGTGTGTGTCGCGCGTATCCGTGCGCCCGCGCGCGTGCGTGTGTGGCGTGCGTGTGCGTTTGTGCGTGGCGTGCGGTGGTGCGTGCTGTGAATATCTGTGTGTGTGCCAGTGCGTGGGGGCGGGGCCCACCCGGGCCAAACACCACTCAGCAGGACGGAGGCACGGAAAGATGTTAAAACTCTAGCGTAAATTGCCCGTAAACAAACCAATATATATTCTACGCTTAATATAAAGTATGGCCGACAACTCTCTCCGTCGCAATTCAGCGTTACCTGACTCGCTTGCTCATCCTAGCATGCCGCCTCCTATACTGTCCACAAGCGACGATATCATAATGACCCATTTGTGTCAGTTGTTTCGTCGTGTGCTATATATATCTTATATATCTTATATATATAATCATTGTTATAAATATAATAAATAAATATATGCAGCTATTAAATAAATACAATATAGGTAAATAAAATAAATTAAATAAATAATAATTTTTATTTTTATTTTTTTATATATCTATCACAGTCGGCCTTGTTTACACTGACAACCGTTGCCATTGAAAACGAAACTATGTCCGTTTTTCTGGTGAGCAGTACGTGTGTAAGAAATGGGTTTTGCGATAAACTATATATAATTATCAAAACAGCCATTTTGCCGAAAGCGAGAATTGTACCATGACTGATCTAAAGAGCCCGTCGCCTTTCAGAGCTTGCTGTAGGCTGGTCACTGTTGAAAGTTTGTTCGCTGAAAGGTCGGCCGAAGAAAAATGTGTGCCGCTCTCTATTTTAAAGTTTCGTGGGGTTTCCTCATCATTGCCTTTGGCTGGGGGGCTGCTGTATTTTATTGCCAGCGAAGGTTTCTGGCGTTTAACTATCGTGAAATATATTAGGTAGAATAATATACCGAGAATAACAACGAAAAGCGGATAGATGGTTTTGGTGTTGCTCCGAGCAATTAGTTATATTTACTTATTTGAAATTTTTATTTCAGATTTCGTCTGCCTCGAAGCTAATTGTAATTTTTTCTCGTTGCATGAGAAATTCCAATCACAGCGATGTAAGCATTTTTGTACCTGGCATATTCACTCGACTGGCTCTTCGCAAAACGGCGCAATGCCTAAATAACGGTACGGAGTTTAATTTGAATCGTGTTTAGTGCGATGGGCTGGGAACACCCCGGCTTGAATTTTTTCGCAAATTTGAGTGTAGACCACGAACCTGACGTTGTGTTTTTAACTCGTCTGCTCCTTGCTCTTTCTCTCTCCGCTCGTCTTTTGTTATCTATAACTACGTCATTCGCTCGTCGTTCTATCTCCGAGCCTACTCGATGGTATTTTGTCTGTTCTTGTATCTCTTGTTTAGCGCCCGCTCTTTCTCTCTCCTCCTGCTCTCTTCCTCGATGCTCTCTCCTCTCTGCTCTCTCTACAGCACGACAACGACACACACACACACACACACACGCGCCGCACACACACACACACACACACACATACATATATATATATATATACGTACGTGAGTGCGTGTGTGTCGCGTGTCTCCATCGAGACCAAAACATTGCGTGACGAATTTCATCGTATAAACGCTAGTATCGTGACTACTCGGGTTTAAAAAAAGCAATTCAGGCGCGTAAACATGGCGATATATCGCCGGTCGCACATATAACCGTTGCTTTACTACCGTGGTCATTGCTCGTAAAGGGAACCCCTGCCAAACTTTACGCCTTTTTGGCGTTTTTTACATATCTCTTTAATATTCATGTTAAGGCGTAAGGATATTAGCTTGCCCGCGGCAGTGTCGCTAGAGAAGCCACACCGTGGGTGCAGCTGCAGCCGATGGATGAGGTGAGTAGTAAGGCCTCTTTGTCAGAAACATTATATAATAATAATAATAATAATATAAAAAAATAAAAAAATAAATAAATAATTAGTTCTAACATTAGTTTTGACGTTGACTTTTGTTTCGTCGACAGAATATTTCGCTTCGCCGTAAAGTTATAGGGAAATTTTGTAGGATTTTTTATCATTCTCGTAACTTTCACCGATGTTTTTGTCAAAGGTCTAAGAGAAAATATTTATGTTAAAACTAAAGTTAAGAAGACTAATTTGGTTTCTGACAACAGACGCGAAAGCTGTGGCCTAAGCCAAGAAGCTAGATATCCTTGCGATAAGCAAGTTTCTAAAATGGTGGTGGGGAATGCATATTTGTAAGAGGAAATGTTCATGTTCAGACTAATTTTGTTTCTAACAAGGCCGTAGCCTAGGCAAGTTTCTAAAATGGCGGCGGGGAAAGCAAATTTTCGAGACTCCGCTGAGTGGTGATGGGCAATGGGTGCAACTCCCACCTAATGCGTCTAGTGAGGCAGTGTGGAATAGAGACGAGAGAGCTTCACAGATGGCTACACGACGATGATACCCGCAGAAAATCGCAGTGCCGTACGTTTATCAATATGTCGGCGAGTGAGTCTCAACGTACGTCACTCGACAACCTAACTAGCTTTTCCGTGACGGTGCTTAGCGCGTCCGTGCAAAGCCTCCCTGTGTCTCTCCTAAGCTTTTGAAGAGAATGAAAAACGACGTTCGCACTCCTCTAATCATTTTCCGCTTTTCAGCGGCGTCGCGCGTGTCTAAATTTGACAAACGATTGGTTGCTGAGCGACGACGCTCTCTGGAAATCTCGGCTCCCGCGCGTGAACGCACAGTTCCGGAGTTGTCCGCGTTTTCTCTATATCGCGCGTGTTCCTGGTGAGATAGAAGCATTAGATGAGGAGGATGCCTGAGCGACCACACATCGCATAGTTATTACCAGGAGTGAATAATAATAGATTCTATTCGATTCTATTCTATTCTATTCTATCTATAAAATATAGATCAATTATTATTCACTCCTGATATTACATAGAAGCACCAGATGTAGCCACAAGTTACCTTCTCGCTTCTCACTACATGTAGCCTACGCGAAAAGCCTCCTACGACGTGAAATAGTCGTAGAGCAGCCTGGTATAGGGGTCGCTACATCAGATGCGGAGAACGTCTGAGCGAGTGAGCGTCCACTATCGCCGCTTGTATCGCTAAAATACTCTCACCCACATGCACCCACGCACTACGATGACGACGCAATGAGCGACTCAGTAAAACCGCCGTCCCCCTAAAGCAATGCGGGAATCATTACAGAACCATATAACAGAAGACAAGCAGTAGACTGCAAACTTTCATCGCACTCAGAGTGTAGTGTTATCAATAATTTAGACGCGGAAACATCGATGCTATGAATAATTTAATATCTCGCTGTGCGGTTATGCTTATATGTAGCAGATGGCTCGTGTGAATCTGTAGTGTGACCGCAGATATTTCTCACGTGTAACATCCGAGCAACTACCCGATGGAATGTATCATGAATATATAGTACATCCCGAGTATCATTGGACAAGCATCGGCTGCAATCGTACCCACATATCACCATTGATTCTTGATAGGCTTCTTCAAAATGTCTGCGTATACATATTACAAGACGTTATAATGCAAGGTTATACTTCATACCTACTTGACATATATATATAGGTATATAAATAATATATATATATATATCAAAGAGCTCATTAATGCGCTGTCTTCCCATTTCCCATTTTTCCCACTTCGGCCAAAATTTCCATTCGCCATGTTCCCATTTCGCCAGTTTCCCATTTCCCATTTTCCTACTTCGCATGTTTCCAATTTCTCCAATATTTTATGTGCATTCCACCCCCTAGCACGAATATTATGCCTTCCATTCTTAAAAAATAGTTATTTTTTAGGGTTAGGGCTTCGGCGTTAGCGTATAGGCCTAGGGTAGATTAGATTAGGATAGCGGTTAGGCGTTAGGTTAGGTCTCCCTGTACATATCACCATCTGTTTTGATATGTACGATTTACACGCCTCTTGTTCTTTCAAAATAAATAGTTGACCCATATTCTAAAGATTCCGTTATAATTTCATTCATTACAGAGCGCTAACTTTTAACCCACCCGAACAACGGGGGTGCGTTCCGGACGATAGAGATCCGCAAAATGCGGAATAGCGGAAACTGACGCCGAAACGAGAAACTGCGGCAAATGGCGAAACGGCGAAGGGGACCAAACTGGCAAAAATGCCGGAAAAATGGCGAAGTTGGCAAAAATGCGCCCGAAACGGAAATGCCCGAAATGGCCAATGCGCAAGTGGGAATTTTTAATGCGCGATAATGGCAAATGCGAAGTGCGGAAAAATGGCGGAAAGGGAATAAACCCCTCAATAATAGATTCTCTATTTAAATATCTAGCCTAGCAATTATATCCCCGCTATTCATAGCTATAATATATATATGCCGGCAAACGCACGCACTCACGCACGTACACACGCACTCACGCACGTACACACGCACACGCACACGCACACGCACACGCACACGCACACGCACACGCACACGCACACGCACACGCACACGCACACACACACACACACACACACACACGTGCACACGCACACATAGTATATAAAAAAAAACTATATATCGTTTATATATGGATATCTATGAGCTTTACAACGAGAGCTTCTCACTCAACTAGTTCCGTATCTACTTAATTCATCTAATTGTATCGTCTAATCATCTAATAATAAATAATATTGTGAGAGGTGACTACTCCAGACTGCAAAATTCGGGTAAAATTGTAAACAACATCATCAATGTCGCCATGATCTATAACGATTCCGTTAAACATGTTTACCGTCAAATATTAAGTTGACGGGAATTGGTTACAGTTTTCAGAATACCATAAACGCCGTTGTTTACCCAGTTTTTGATTTATAACTTTTTTGGTAGTTAATTGAAATTACGACAGAACACAATCAAACCATCAACAGACAGCCTTAGCCAATCACTTTTCCGATAGTACGTTCTAAAAGACGTACGTTGTTATGCGTGAAAAAACACCTATAAAATTGCGGGCGTGTTTATCGTGGACAGACGATGGTAGGTCACGCGTTTACGATGCGCCCTGCCATCGTTTGAATCGTTTCTCATCTTCGTGCGTATGGCTGCAATGCTATATTCTCGCAGTTATTGCTGTAATAACACCTCGCTTTTAAAAAAACGACCATTACACGGGCGGCGCGCGCGCGCGGGCACGACGGCTTCCGATTTACGACTGAGTGCATTATCTATCTCGCACACGTTTTCTAACACGCCAAAATATATAGTTTTTTTCCCGACCCCATCGCGCACTCAGATTGCTTTCACTCTCCGCGACAGGCGAAAGCGACCGGACGAGAGCGAAGGCGGATGAGCCGAGCGCGTACGCGCGCGTTGCAATTCGCCGACGAGAGATGAGTGCGGGTTGCCTAGCGACGCGCGTGTTCGTCTGGAGCGATAGCGACGGAGCTAGCATTGTTCCGCGACGTCCCGAAATTGCATCGCCATTAGACGCTGATATCGGTCACCCGCATTTTTACTCTCGGAGCGTGTCTAATGTCCCCAGCTGCATTACCGAGGTGACCAACTGCATGCTAAGTGATACGCTCTGCTGGGAGTGAGACCTTCCGGGAGGTTGCCGTATTGACACTACTGACCGCATTGGCGCTGTGCCAAAATTTCGGCGAGCGCGTTTAGAGTAGATTTGGAATTCGCTGTCACCCCCGGCGCGCGCGAGCGAGTGGTATAGGATATAGTGTTGGATATAGCGATACCCTCAGTGCGTCCGCCACCGCTGCTGCCGCTACAGCTGCCGACACTTCCGCTGCTGCCGCTTCCGCTTTGTTAGCCAGTCGTTTTGCTTATATATATATATATATATATCTCGTAACTTATAATTATTCGTTTTTTTATCGGTATGTTGCCTGATCTCCTAGCGCGATTTTTTGGTGTTGTTTCCATATGGCTATTGGTGCCGTGGCTACTATTTCCATAGCTATTGTTACCATGGTTAATATTACCATAGCTATTGTTGCCATGGCTACTATTTCCATAGCTATTGTTACCATGGCTATTGTTGCAATAGTAATCAATCCCCAAATTTTCCTCGGTGGACGATGAATTCCAAACAACGATGCATTGCAGATACCCAACCATTGTCTCGGATTGTAGACAATATCGCAAACATGCTGGTGGACGCCATTTTAAATTTTTTTCGACTGTCATTGCTGCCACTTCGAGTTATCGCTTCGTATTGCGTTACCTTCCTAATTGATTCGCATGATGCTGGGAGGTTGAGCTTGTGTTGTGCAGGTGGTATGATGTGTAGTTTGTATTGTGATGGCGTTTGTATGGCGTACATGGTTGCGTAGCGTGTGTCACTGTGCTAGGTGTTAAACTCTCTCCCACACTGTTGTCACTTGAACGTAACCAGCCTTTTAAATCATAATGCTACCAGGCCATCCTGGTTATCCACGTATTCAGGTTACCAGCGCTAATGCGACTATAGCTCATTCTATCAGTGAGGCATAGTAAAGCATCGATTTGCGACCCGCGCAGTGAGTGTGTTGGGTCACATTGACGGCTGATCATTGAACATACACGAAACCCATTAGACACGACATCGTGCAACAACCTCCCATACGCGCTCACGTGTGCTTTGTACTCATGTAACCTCTGTCTGCGGTCCCATACGCGCTCACGTGTGCTTTGTACGCATGTAACCTCTGTCTACGGTCGTTGTCGGCGGCGGGGTGGATCTGCCGAGCCGACGCTATACAATCGCGGCGGAATATTGAGAATGAAAATAATCCAGGTCGCGAAGAAGAGCGCAGGAAATTAATCTCACGAGTGCATGTTTGGCAGCACAGCGGCGGCGGCGCAGTTGAACGTAACGGCGCGCACGCACGCACGCACGCACGCAAAGTAGCAGACAGACGAACGGACGGACGAACGGACGGGTGAACGGATGGACGGACGGACGGATGGACGGACGCACGAACGGACAGACAGAGACACACACGCGCGCGCGCACGCACACGCACGCACGCACGCACGCACACACACAGACACACGCACACACTTCACCCAGCGCGTTGTTCCGCAGCCTCCTTCACAGCTTCCTTTCTTCGGGTTCGCCTGATTCGGCCCGTCTCCAAATTAAACCACACGCCCGAATAATTATAGCCACAGCGTCTCGCTTTCTACGATTTGATGTTGTTTATTTACTGCGATCGGTGGGCGGTCGTGCATGCTAGCGGGACGCAGCACCGAGGTTTGTCGGCCCTGGTTTAAGCAAACAACACATTGCGTTTAGCTGATTCATCGCACGAGCGGAAAAACCCGTACGCGAGCAATGCTTCTGAAACCATCCAGAAAATGCCCATAGGGTCTATGTCCCCCCAGGGTACTGCCGGAACGTACCCTGGGTACGGTCCGGTATACCGGAACGTATCCTGGTAACTATTTGATATGGTTAGGGTTAGGGTTAGGGAGTAGGCGTAGGCGACTCCCTAGAATCGTTAGTGGTGTAGGCGAGGTACGGTCCGGCATATTAGATATAGATTCGATAGATTTTCCAGGGTACGTTCAGGTATACCGGACCGTACCCAGGGTACGTTTCGGCAGTACCCTGGGGGACATAGACCCTTTCAGCCTTAGTAATCTTATCTCGCTTTTCTCTCCGCGTCGTCCCATTTGTAAATTCGAACGCTGCGCTCGACAGCGACGACAAATGAAACGTCCGCGCGTCGTTAAAGTGAAAGCGGAGACCTCATATATCTCTTTCTCTCTCTCTAACGCTCCACACACATCCTCCGACATACTTATATGCCATCGGGAGTGAAAGAAAATTGCCCTTATTTACGCCTGTTATCATCTACTTCTTCTTTATTACTGAAGAGTCCGTGCACGCGGTAAGTGCTTTCATAAATTTGCCTACTTTTGCTCTCGTGCGATTATGCAAAAAAAGGAGAAAGTGTGATGAATATTACCACAAAGGGGGAATACTACCGCGTGCAGCTGGGTTTACACTACCGACGTTATGCAGACAAATTGGCGAATTGGATCAACTTCCCAACTATATACAACCCACAATTGGCAGTTTAAACGCAAATGTCGCGCGAGCAACTGGTTAATAGCGACCTGTTGGGAGATTAGAACATGTTCTATTTTCGCCAGCTCGGTGTTGCCGAATTGCGAAGTTGCTCCAACTCGCCAATTTAACTTCGCTAATTTGACAACATAAAGTCGGTAGTATAAACCCAGCGTTTAGCGGGGTAAGCTGGGGTAGCTGTAACCCCCCTCCCCTTTAGCTGTGACGCATCGCTGACATTTCAGTTAAATCTCACTTTCATCATATACATTTCACTCTTCATCACTCAGTGGCGGTGATATATTTGGCAGTAGTTCCACCCGCGTTTGCGTCAGGGAGGCTATAATAGGCCTATTATACACTCCCTGGTTTGCGCTTATATAGTGAAATATTATCTATTGAACGGACGCCGATCATATCTGCTGTCAACCGGTGCATGTGTCGTGATGATAGCAAGCGTGTGTCGTGGTCGCAGACACGTGTGTGTCATGGCTACAGCAGGTTCGTGTCATCGTCACAGAAGGTGTGTATCATTGTCACAAAAGGCACGTATCGTGGTCACAGAAGGCGTGTGTCATTGGTGGGAGGTATGAATCAATTGTGGCTGAGGGCTGTGGCATGGTGGCACCGCGCGTGTGTCATACGCGGAGTGTAGGTGGCCAATTTTGTTAGCTGAGGGCCGCGGCGTGGTGAGAGCGAGGTCGCTGACATGTTTGTAATGGAGATTAACGTTCGTCTTCGTGTCAAGTACTTACTATCGATCAGTCCATCGATCAGTCAATCGATCACGCGCTCTCGTGCGACTGCACGCCGATGGCGCAAACACCACAATCCCAATGGCATATATATATATCTATGTATATTTATGTGTGTGTATATATATATGTATATGTATGTATATATCGGTAACGGTAAACGTGAATTACTCGCATTCTACGCGTACTGTTACACACCTGCTGTGAGTTATTGATCATAACGCACATTATATTAATGCCTTTTAGCAATAAAGTGCCTACTGTACGTGGCGACGGGGCGACGGCGGCGACTCCGTACAACTCCGTGTGCGGCAGATAGAGGTAATGGCGATTCAAACGAAATAATTCATCGTGGGCGGCATTCGTTTATTGATAGCCATACATATAGCTTATAGTGAGTCGAGCGCACGTATGATGAACACCGTCGCGTCATCGAGAAAGCACGCCCCTCTCTCTCTCTCTCTCTCTCTCTCTCTCTCTCTCTCTCTACGCCCCTCTCTCTCTCTCTCTTCTCTGTCTCTCTTCTTCTCTCTCTTCTCGCATCTCATCTCTCTCCTCTCTCTCTCTCTCTCTCTTACTTCTCTCTCTCTTATCTCTCTCTATAGCCCCCCCCCTGTGTTTACTTTCGCTTGTACCCTCGGCCCGCATCTGTGCGATTGGTTTGCCCTAGTGTTAATATTCCGTAGTGTGTCATCCATTCATTTCTCCGCGGAATATCGCCGCGAGTGAGGCGATACGGCGTGTTGTATGTATATTTTGTGTACGCAATCGACTTCTAATATCACCGTGCCGATGACGGCTTAAGACGTTCGAATGTCGACGGCGCTTTATATCGGCCTGGATTCGGATACGGATTCGGATTCAGATTCGCATTCGGACTCGAATAATTTGGATTCGGGTTCGGATTCGGATGCGATGACTCGCGGCGGGTGGTCGTTGATGGCTGTAGGGATTCACCCTACAGGCGTGTGTGTGTTTCGTCGTAGTAGTAGTAGTAGTAGCTAGTGAGCGTGCACGCGGCCAGCGTTATATGCCGTGGTGAGCGCGCTGATGCGACACAAACGAGAGGAACGTGTGTGCGTGCGCGCGTGCGTGCGTGTGTGTATGCGTGCGTGCGTGCGCGCGCGTGTGTGATAATGTGTGCGTACGTGTTCGTGTGTGATTATGCATGATTCTATGTGCGTGCGTGTGTGTGTGTGTGTGTGTGTGTGTGTGTGTGTGTGTGTGTGTACGTGTGCGCGTGCGCGTGTGCGTGTATAGTGGAATGCGTGAATTCAAACACAACAAATGTTCAAAACTAATTCTTTCGTGTAGTAGTCCATGGTTTTCTTTATTTTTCTCTCCGTTCATTCACACCTCCATTTTCCTATACGCTCTATTTTCCCCGCCCTGACTGCCCCGCCACCTATCCATTACACATGTCCAAATCGAGTCATAAATTCGCGTAAGCATTCGCGACACTCCCCACAGCAAAGTTATAGCATTAGACGTGTGTGTGTACACCGCCACAGACAATTTCTCACACCATCAATCAGACAATAAGCAGTCGCTTATCAGTTTCCTCGTAACTGAATAGTTTTGGACTCACTAAGAAGCCCTTTTGATTTCCTTAAAGAAGTTTTTGATATTTTCAAACGCCTTCGAAGCTGCCTGTCGTTTAGGTCTCAAATGAATGCCATGTGACCTACACACATCTGAATCAGATTCAATACAATAATCAGGATCCAATGAACTGTAGTTGTGTCCAAATCTGGAACGCCGGTCCGAGAATTCAAGCACAGAAAATCAGCAGGTGTCATACATTGACCGCTGTCAAAATCTTCACCTACATATGCGAGTGGTCGTGAATTGACAACAGCCTCAGTCTCAATTAGAAATGTCAACAACTGATCACCAGTGAGGCAATCTTTCACAACACCAACCAACCTTTCATAAAATCCACCCATCCATTGGGCAAACTCAGTGATAAATTTCCACTCAATTCCTTGGTTCGCCAGATAACTCTGTACGTCAGCATCTATGATCACCCGCGTATCCCGCGTATCCCGTATTCCGTATACGCGTATCCCGGGTATCCCGCGTTATCAGAAACGATTTCTGTCGGTTTTCCTCTCCTGGCAATGAATCGTCGCAATGATTCGAGAAATGCTTCCGCAGTCAGCTCACGAACGAGGTCTAGATGTGCAGCTCGTACAGTCAAGCATGTGAACAACACCACCCACACTTTGTTGGTTTCTGACCCATTCTTAATGTATAGAGGGCCAAAGTAATCTGGTATCTTGACTCATCAGTATCAAACACAACAGTATTGTTAATACTGTGTATATAAAGCTCTCCATAGCTTTATCATCATCCGATTTGACAGCATCATCCTTTATACCCAAAGTCTCTAATTTCCAGAAATCTTCTAAAGCCGTTTTCTCATCCGATATGTTTAGTAACTCACCGCAGTTCAAAACTGACGCCAATGGGCCTGTTGTGTATGTCAGCATTGACATAGATGGAAGTACATCGATTCCACTCGGAAGTCGTCCCGTTAAAATTCAGCCCAAACGAGAATGGACAAGAAATAAGCCCGGGTCAATCTGTTTCCTGTCCATATTGCCTGTGAATAATTCAAGGTAATAATCACTTTCCACAAGACAGTCTATGGCCGAATCTCCACGAACAGTAGCAAGCGAGTGAGCCACATCAAATTTGTCACGGACTTTCTCTTGCACATATTCCGGAACGGGTGCTCTCTGTATATAATTCCGCTTATTTCTGGGACCACATGAACTTTCACGTTAAACGTACTGCCATCTTTCAGTTTGATTTCTATCTCAGCTTGTTTTGTAGCATCCCTTTTAGGTCTAGCCGAACTGAATGTAAACACATTTAGTGTCCCGGATTCGATTGTCTTCAAATGCAACTTATCAGCAAGACGAGTTGTAATGAATGTTCGCTGACTACCACTATCGAACAGAATTCTCCCTGTTGCCTTGGTGTCTGTTGACCTATTTCTGAAAGCAGTTTGTGCAATCTGCATCAATACTTGATTACCTGTTGTCATTAGACCGTTCTCTGTTGGTGATACCATAGGTCCTGTCTCTTCTATAGCTGCCTGTGCACTCTCTGAGTTTCCCTCGAATGAGAACTGTTTGGGACATAAACTTCTGTGATGTTGTCCCATTTGTTGACAATAAACACACATTTTCATATTGCGACAATCTCTGCTAACATGATTCAATCTGAGACACGAGTAGCATCGTCATTTGATTTGCTCCTTTCTCATATTGATATGCTATATTATGCTATAATATATGCTATATGCTATATTATATATGCTATAATGTTCGTATGTTGGATGTTTGATTAGAACTAGCGGCTAATTTCATAAGCCGGTTCTGATGGGCACTGACTATAATCTGTTTGTTACCAAAGCGTTCCTGAAGGATGTCGATTGCAATGCTATAATTGTCATTGGTCAAGCTCTGTCCAGATACTGCATACTTGGCTTCACCCTCCAATTTACTGCGCAGATAGTTTATTTTATCGACTGGATTCAAGTTGGCATTGTTGTGAATAACGGACTCAAAACTGCAGAATATCACCATCAAACTTGTCGAAGTCTAGCATTTGAAGTTTAACGTGCTTGGATGTCACTGACTGAGAAGCGTAGGCGTTCTGTTTATGCCTTTCCATTTCAAACTGTATCTTTTGTTTTTCCAAAGCCAGCTTTTCTTTCTCCATTTGTACTTGTAGGAGTTTTTGCTGTAACGGTGACTGCGCGTACACTTGTGTAGATTCTTGCTTCTCGTCTACTTTGAGTAACTTAAACTTCAGTTCATTGGCTAACTCGTGTTGTACTTCTTGTAATCTAGCTCTCAAGTTTGAAATGCAATCATCGATCTTGATTTCAAACTCAAAATGTTCGTCGTTTTGCTCAGTGAAGCGTTTCATTTCTTCCTTGTCACCACTGCTTAATATGGCCTGTTTGAGGTCATCACGGAGTTGTGTATACACAGAAAAATGCGTGTTGATTCTTTCCAATTGTTTTCTAGTATCAGAAGCAATGCTCTTTAAATTTCCATCAATAGGAGTAACTAATATTTCTGAAGAGTGTTACAAGCTCGTACACAAATGCTTTAGTCGTGGACCAATTTTCTGGCGAAGCTTTTTCACTGGATCCGCCATCTTGATGATGATCTATCACTGTACACAATGCTGTTGATAACTGGCAGTGACAGGAATACAGAAAGTTCAGCTCGCTATCCCGAGAGTCATTCAGTAAATTGAAGCAATTCTACTGTCATACAAGTCTCTACAGGATGCAAATCTATAGTCTGCACTCTGTATACCAGTACGGAAGCTCCAAGTTGGTACTGGCAGTACCAACCTGCTTTCTGTCACATATGTCCACAGTAAGTTCGGCTGATAGGGTCTATGTCCCCCAGGGTACTATCGGAGGGTACCCTGGGTACGGTTCGATATATCGGAAAGTACCTCGGGGTACTATACGATATGTCGCTGCGTACCCTGCATTGTCCCACCGTACCCTGACTTTCAGCCAACTGATCATGAAAATCATGCAGAACCATATACATATGGTTTTGCAGAAAAAAGATAATTTTTAGTGGATGACAACATTTTACGCTTCTCCCCTATACTGGTGGGTGAGGTATTACCGCCGCAAGGTATTAGGTATTGCCGCCGCGACGTGTATATTGATTTTTTTTTCATTTGATGTTAATATCAAATCATTTTTATTTATGGTAATGATAGTATTACAATGATAACATTAAACTACGAGACTACTAGCTTTTATTAATTTTTTTAAATTATTCATATTAATTGATGATTCATCAATTAATCTCAATATTTTTGCTGTTCCACAGACTGTGTGTGTGAAAGTCAGGGTACGGTGGGGCAATGCAGGGTACGCAGCGACATATCGTATAGTACCCCGAGGTACTTTCCGATATATCGAACCGTACCCATGGTACCCTCCGATAGTACCCTGGGGGACATATACCCTATCCTGCCGAGTTGGTGTTTTTACCGCACGCAGCATTCAACAACTTCACTGTAGCCTGTTCTGGGTTGAGAAAAGGGCCCAAGGATAGAGAACATGGGTCCCAATAAAACCAATGTGCCTAACCCTAACCCTAACCCTAACCCTAACCC
>NW_014577317.1:57939-58645 GCF_000485595.1 Priapulus caudatus | reverse complement strand
TGTTGTTGCTGCTGCTGTCACCAGCGTCACCGCTGTTGGTGCTGCTGCTGCTGCTGCTGTCACCAGCGCCACCGCTGTTGTTGTTGCTGCTGCTGTCACCAGCGTCACCGCTGTTGGTGCTGCTGCTGCTGCTGCTGTCACCAGCGCCACCGCTGTTGTTGTTGCTGCTGCTGTCACCAGCGTCACCGCTGTTGGTGCTGCTGCTGCTGCTGCTGTCACCAGCGCCACCGCTGTTGTTGTTGCTGCTGCTGTCACCAGCGCCACCGCTGTTGGTGCTGCTGCTGCTGCTGCTGTCACCAGCGCCACCGCTGTTGTTGTTGCTGCTGCTGTCACCAGCGTCACCGCTGTTGGTGCTGCTGCTGCTGCTGCTGTCACCAGCGCCACCGCTGTTGTTGCTACTACAGCTGTCGCTGCATGCTGCTGCAACCGCTACCACATTCTTTAGCATTACGTCAAGCGACCTCTTTTTCCTACAATAACATGCTTGCTGCTAAAGTGTTTTAATCTGTCCGTGGTTCTCTTTGCGTCCCCATTACTGGACGTCCTACTCCCGATCGTCCGTGTGTTTGCGCTGCACCCGATACGGGCGGGAACGAAGCCGTAAACATCAGATTTCCCCGCAAACTGCTAACTACGCGTTACGCAGGCATGCTTCGATAGAGCCCGTGGAGGCTGATTGATGGCAGCAGTGGTGATGGTGGGGGAG
>NW_014577317.1:44579-57914 GCF_000485595.1 Priapulus caudatus | reverse complement strand
CCTACCAATCTAATCTAAATCTATATATTTATCTGATCTACGCTATCTCATCTATCTATCTATCTATCTAAAATCTATCTCATCTATCTATCTATCTATCTATCTACTCTATCTATCTACTCTATCTAGGGTCGATATACAAGCTCTATCTATCTATCTACCTATCTATCTATCTATCTATCTCATCTAGTCCTATCCAACTATCCCATTTCACTCCGCCAATTCCGGAACCCATCTAATATTTATCTCCACGGTCTCGCGTCCTCGGGTCTCGGTCTCGAGTCGTCGCTTCCGGTCCCTGTCTCCCATCTGCTCTCGCCTAGTGCGCCGGCATTCTCTCCTCTTCACTCTCCCTACATCCTCATCTGCTCTCTCTCTCCTTCCTCCATTCGCAACCCTGCCACGCTTACTCTCTCTCTCTCTCTCTCTCTCTCTCGCTCTCTCCTGCGATCGGTGCTCTCGTCTCCTCCCTGTCTGCACACACTACCGATTCTCTCTTATAACAACATGCTGCGTACACCTGTAACCGACAGAATTACGCAGTCATGGATTCAAGAACGGCACGGCCTGGTCGGATAATGCCACCGAGGAGAGGAAACGCCATCTCCTGCAGTAACCCCGACGGTCCTCTCAGTGGCGACCAGCCAGCCAGCACCCACCCGCGAGCATTCAGACGCGACCCTGAGAGAAGTGGTGAGGGAGAGCTTGAGAGGGAAAAGACCGCACGAAGCCGGGCGAGGCCACGCGGTAGACTGCCGCGCCGCGCGATGAAACCGTAGCAGGAGCTTCCCACCACACGTAGCACTACCCTCGGCAAACCTGGCCTCAGTCTTGGAGCTTCGCCGTCGGCCTTAGCAGCAGCGGAGCAAAGAGGCGGCGAGGAGCGAGAGAAATGAGGCAAAGGCTGGGTAAGGGGCAGGGGGTAAATCAAGCGCACGTGCGTCGCGCGGCGCCAGCAGCCCGCATTCTTGCTCACCACACGGTTGCAGCCGTAAACGCGCACGGCGGCGTTTACAACCTCGCCCCGCGGTACAACCAGCCCGTACGTTCGTGATAACGTGCTGAGGCTCATGATGAGGAGCGCTGTGCGCTGGCTGCTCGCTGCTGCCCCAGGAGGGGTTTTCCATTCAGGAAATGACGGCATTCCAGGAGACACGGATCCTATACCAAGAAACGGGGCAATCGCTGCTGAGGAATTTACGACGTACGCGTGCACGTACGCGACTAGATGTGCTTGCTCGCTGACCTACTAGATCCGCAGGAACTTGCGCTGCTCTGCGTTACCTGACCGCTGCTGCTACACTGGGTCCTGCGGTCCTGTTAGCCCTTGCTGCTACTGCTAGCTACCTGAATGATGATATCGATAAACACGATGGCCTTACGTCTTGTTTGTTTGTTTCGCTGTTGTTCGCTTGTTGTTGTTGTTGGTTTCTATGGCTGGCAGTTGTTTTATGTTATTGCCTGGATCGTGTTTATGTGTTGGCTACTGCTGCTGCAGATGCCTTATTCCAGCCGGACGGTAAAGCCGCTGATGGAATGAAAGTAGGTTTCCATAAAGTCGTTACGTGTAGCTATCTTACACCTAGACCCATGTACTCTCCGAAACTAGGACACGGACGCCAGCGACGCGAGAAAGGGAGGGGAGAGGAGGATGCGAGGTCAGGGAGAGGACGTGAGGTAAGGGCAGCGAATGGGGAGAGAGAGAGAAGAGCGCCGCAGAGAAAGGGTGGCGCAAGGAGGGATAGACGAATGATGTAAGCACTGAGGCGAGTAGAGTGAAGTGATAACTGGGAGGAAAGAGGTTTACGCCGCGTAGGAATAAAGCGAGAGGTTACGTGAGAGAAGAAGCTGAAGACTGGGCCAAATCGAACTGAAGCCACTGACAATGCCAGGTCAGCAACGCAAAATAAAAACCGTCTTTTTTAAATTTGATAAAATTAGGTGCAATGTATAAACTAAAATCACCCGGTAAAACGTAGCAATTCATAGCATCTTTAATCATTATAGACATAAGACAGACCATAGAGCGAGTAAATAAAGTAAAATAAAGTCAAAAAAAGGCATGCAAATCAAGTCAGCGCCATGATGACTTCGCACATGTTAGCAAGCGTCGTAGAATCGCGCGCGCCCAGGGGGAGTGCCGCACAGGCGGAGCGCCGGCCGGGGGGGGCCGCCATCTCAGGTTTAAGCGATGTAAATGAAGATACTACTTCAAGAGCAATCAGAGCCAGTAACAATCACCGACCAGCGGGGGCTTTTAACCGCTGGGAATATTTCAAAAGCAATCCTTGCTACCGTTGCCGCCTCCCTCAACCCCAAAAACTCCAGCGAGGGTAACCCCTAGAAGCCCCCGACCCTTATCCCACACGTAGCCCCCTGCGTCACGTCTGGTGAGGACTGCTGCCCCCCCCCGCCACCTCCCAACCGCTCACTGCAGCGATCTCACCGGTCCTTCCACCACACCTAAGCCTGCTCCAGACTATAGCCCTTCGGCTCTGCGACGAGGCGTGTGGCGGCGCGAAGGTTATTAGTTCTAAGACAGCTATCTCCCGAACCCTAGCACTCGCCAGGAAGACTCTCCTCTCCATCGGTCGTTTCGCAGCGAGCCGGAATGACACCCTCGGAGTAGGAGGGTGTATGCTATTGTTAGTGTGCGTGCGGCGCCTACCCGCACTGTGCTCGTCTCGGCTGTAACATATCGTACGGTACCGCACTCGTGACAGCAACCGTAAACATTTATACCCGTACATCTTTCCACGAGTGATACTAGCTCCTCACATGTTTTTATAGCTTAAGATCGTAAAACACGCGACACTAGCCAAACAGAACGATTTACACGGGGCGAGCTCATGAGTGGCGTGCAGGTATAATTTATACGCAACTAAAAAAAGGCGTGTTAGACACTTAGGTTAAGCCAAAAATGTGGCACGTGCGCTGCGACAGCAGCATCCTTCGGCAACCTCGCGCCTCGAGAACACCAGCCCGCGCACGCGCCGCGCCCGCACGTGCTCGCCAGAACGCCTGGTCACCCAGCGACGCGCACCGGCTGCGTCGTGCACCCGCACCCCGCACCGCAGCCCGCCACCGCGCACCACAGATCACACACCCTCCGGCTCGCCACCGTGCGCAACGGTCGCGACCCCGCAAATGGCCGTTATCTACTGCCCGACACCAAACACGCCACTCGGCTTTCCTTCCCGACAGCACCCGTCCGCCACCACACCCCCACCATGGCTTCCCTCTCCGACGAGCACACTCCCCGTCGGTCCTACCCACCCATGGCCTTCTTGCGCCCGACGCACACTCCCCGTTCCTTTCACTCCCCACCCATGGCCCTCCCTTCCCGCGACGCACCCTCGCCCCGCACCCACCCCACCAATGGCCTCGCCTTCTCCGAGCGGCACTTCCCACCCCTACCATAGGCCGTCCCTTCCCCGGATGCACACTCCCCCACACAACAGCCCAACACCCACGCAATGGCCGTCCCTTCCCCGACCGACCACCCGTCGTACACCACCACCCACCATGGCCTCCCTTCTCCACACACCGACGCCCTCACTTCCAGCCCACCCCACCCTCCACGCCCATGGCCATCTACCTTCCCCCCGCTCACCCTCCACCCCACACCACCGCTCACCCCACTCAATGAATTGTTTTTCTCCCCCCAGCAGCGCCACTAATCCCGCCCACTCCACCATGGCCTCCTTTGCGCCCGCAAGGACCAACCCTTTCGCCCCCATCAAACCCACCTCCCACACCGCCACCACCTTCGCTGCGTTACGCCCTTCCTGTTTGTCCCGCTACCGTACACGCCACACAATTACAGCTCGTGGGGTTGGGCGAGTGGCATGGGCGGCAAGCCGGAATGGAGTGGGGCAGTAGGTGGGGCAGGAGGGGGTCGGCGGACAATAGCCGTGCGTACGTCGTAAGTTGCAAATAAATCGACAGTGAGAGCCGCTGCCATCGGTGGGCGTGCCCCAGCCGTACTAGCGCTGCTGGCACAAACACACGCGCACTAACTTGAAACACGATACAAACATGCGCTCCAATGCCAATCACATGCGAACAACTGTAGAGCAGGCGCCGAAAGGTCATTCAGCGCAAGGGCAATCGACGGCAACGCAATGACGCCCAAAAGGTTCAGATAGTCGGCTCAAGGTCATGAACGCGCAAGATCATGGTCAGCGAGGCTCACATGATCGGCAAAGTCACTGACCGCGCAAGGTCAGCGTACATCGAGGTCATGGACGTCGGCATCGACACTGACGACTACGGAGGGACCATGATGATAACAGGGGGTTCCTGCTTGGTGTTCTTTACTCTCTCTTTCATGCTCTCTCCCCCTTTCTCTTTCTCTTTCCCTTCTCTCTCTCCTTCTCTCTCTCCTCCATCCTTTTCGCGCTACTTCCGTCTCGCCTCCACATTTTTTTTCCCCCCCCCTCTGATCTATACTTCTTTTCGCCATTTCATCTCTTGCTCACCGCGATCGCCTCTTGGCTCGCTCTTACTCACTTACTCTGCTCTCTCTCGTCTCTCTGTCATCTCCTCTTCTCTCTCGTCTCGTCGTCATCCTCTCCGCATCTATCGTCTCCCTCCCTTCTCTCTCTCCGTCGAATCTCGTCTCTATCATCTCCTTACGCTTCGCATCTCGTCTACGCCAGTGCCCGCCGTCCGCTCAATTCTTTCGTCTTCTCCGGTACGTTTCCTTCTTTCTCTTATAAACGCGAGCCTCAACTGTTTCACTACTTCTTTTAATAACATGGTATAACACACCAATAATTACTGGGCGAGTTTTTCCTCGCGTTACGGATTAGCTCAGCGAGTTAAAGTCCTTCGCCGCTAAGCAAGGGAGCATGAGCAAATAACAGGCACTATGCTGACGCACTAGGGTGGACGAGCTACACCAACCTGCGGTAGCCCTTGCGTGCGTTACCGTGCGTCGGCGTGCGTTCGCGTGCGGGCGGGCATGCGGGCGTGCGCTCGGTCAGTTATGAGGAAGTAGGCGCTGCAACTGCGGTAGCGAGCGGCGTCGCGTGCGTGCGTGCGTGGCGCCTGCGCCTCGCGCTGCGGGCGGGCGGGCATAGCGGGGTCGCGGGTCGGACCGTGACGAGTGGCCGCGCATGTGCGGTGATGAGCACGGCGTAGCGGTGGTCGGGACGTATGGCAGCATGCGGCGATAGCGTGCGGAGGCCGGGCCATGCGCGGCGTGCGGGCCGGAGTTCGGGCCAGGCGTGAGCCGTATGAGAGGGTTGCTGATGACGTGCGCGGTTAGCCGTAGCGTATGTGCAAGGATGCGGGCATGCGGGAGCCGTGGAGCGTGCGTGCAAAACGCGGGCGTGAGGTGCTTCCGTGCAGTCGCGGTCCGCGTGCCATGCCGGGCGTTCGTGAGTAGCGGATGCGCTGCGTTGGCCGGGCGGGCGGCGGCAGGCGCGGCGGCCGCGTCGGTGCGGCCGGGGTTGCGTCTGCTGTCAGAAGGATGCGGCGCGTGAGGCGCGGCGCCGCGCGTGCGTGCTGTGAGCCTGGCCGTGGGGCGTGTCGCGCTGTCGCATTGTCCCTTCGCGTAACCGCTTACCGTGGGCAACCACTTCTCTCTTCCCGTTCTCCGCTCTCTCTACTCAGCCCTTACACTCTTTCTCTCGCTCTCCTCCTTCCGTATTCTATCTCATTGCGGACAGCTGCTAAGATCGACCCTGGTCGAAGAGAAACGGAACACGCCTGAGTCCACCGGAAGAGGAGCAGACACACACAGCGATGTCAAATACATGCCCGCATTTCTTGACCAGATCCCAAATAATGACGAGGCGAACTAACTAACGCTTAGCCCCACCCTTTTCGCTCTCTCAACTCTCTCGTGAGCTCTTTTGCCCTCTGAGGCATCGATCTGGGCGTCACGTGCGCTCCCTCCTCTCTTCTGCCTCTCACTGCTCTTCGATCTCTCCTACAAGACACTTGTGGGATCCTACGATGGACTGCTCCTATATTTCTACCGCCGGTCAATCATCACCAATCGCTTCCCTACCGTGCGAGGCGCCTCAGCCGTCTCCCTTCTCCCCCCGGCCTTCGAGCACCCGGGGTCCTCACGCTGGCAGACTCTTACTTCCCTCTCCTCTCTCTCCTCCCTCATCACATTTTCTCTCTCTCCGCCTCACTCTCCCTTCTCAACTACGCGCTGTTCTCTGCTCAGTGTGTGCGTTCGTGATGCCGTGTATGTGCGTAGGCGGTGTGCGCGCACGCGGTGTAGCTGTCGTACTCGTTCCTTTCTCTCGTCGCTGACAGACAGAACAGAGCAGAGAGCCAGAGAGACGAGAGAGAGAGCGAGAGCCGAGCACGCAGCCGAAGAGAGAAGAGACGAGGAGCAGCGCGCGGGCACGGGCGGAATAAGAAGAGACGAGAGCCGATAAGGCGAAAGCAACGAAGAAGAGGTATAAGTGAGGGTTAGGGTTATTTGTCCCGCTCCTTTTTTCAGTATTTACGTTCTATGACCCACCCAAATGCTGTATAGCAATGATCAGCCCTGAAGGCTCGCTCACGCAAGTCTCTATGATGATGATGCCTTGCAGCCTGCGACTGCACCTGCGCAGACGTCAAGCGTCTTGGCGCGAAGACTCTCACTCTTGGTGTGTACGTGCGTTGCGTGCGGTTGCGTGTGACGTGCATGGTGCGGTGCGTGTACCTTGGCGTGGCTATGTGAACGCGAGATGTGTGCTATGCACGTGCAACAGTGCGTACGTAAAGTACGTGAGTGCATAATGCCGTGCAGATTTGTCTGGTATCGTCTACTTGGCGTGCGTGCCGTCGCGTGCGTGCGCGTGCGTCGCCGTGCTGCGTGCGTGCGTGCGTGCGTGACGGCAACTGTGCATACGAACGCGGCGTCGGTGTGCGTGCCTTCGGCGGTAACCCGCCCCAGCCCCGCTGCGCGAACACTGTCAGACGAAACCATGAAAGTTTCGAGTACGTCAGTCATCTGCCAGGTGTTTTGAGAAAGGCATTAAAGCATGTTTTCGGAATGCCCACAACAGGTGGCCTGGTCGTGAAGCATTCAAATAGTCCGGCAGGCTTGGGGGCCCGCGGGTCAGGCAGTCGCCCCTGCTGAGCGGCACAGCAAGCCATGAGCCGTGTTGCGGGGTGGTGGACCGGGGCGGGAAGTGTGAGAAGCGAAGGTAGGTGAAGCGGATGGGAGAAGGACGCTAGTGATTAGCGACTGGGTGGTGGAGCGGGGAGGGAGGGAGGGAGCGGTTGATGTGACAAGATGGGACGGTAGGGGAAGGAATGGGAGACGGAACTAGTGATGTAGCGGATGGTGGCTTGGCTGGAGGGCGTGCGTGGAATGGGGGAGGGAGGAGGAGGTGTTTGTGTGACCAAGATGGGAGGTAGACGGAACGGAATCGGGCAGAGGAGCAACTAGTGATGCAGCGATGGGGCGTGGTGGAAGGGGGGGAGCGGAGGGCGGACGGAAGTGCTGAAAGCTGGCAGGCACAGGGAAGAAATGGAGATGGATCGCTAATAGATGATGTGCGTTGGGGTGCGTTGGAGACCGAGGGAGGAGGCCGGAGGGGAAGTGTGAAAAGGCGGGAGTAGGGGAGGGATGGGAGAGAACGCTGATGCAGATGATGCACACATATGAGGATGCGAGCGGATGAAGGGGGCGGCAGAGGAAAGAGAAACTCGAACAGAGAAAGGGAGTGATCGCCGAGATATATTAAGAGGAGAGCAGACGAAATCATGATGAGTATACTAGTAATATATTACGATATAGATAAATATATTATATATAATATAGTAACATATAGTATATACTATAGTATAATATATCTATATATTATAGTACGAGAGGTAGAGAAAGAGAGAGAGAGAGAGAGAGAGCAACGAGAAGAGAGAGGAGAGAGAAAGAGACGTGAGCAGAGACGAGAGAGTGGGGAAACGATGAGAGGGCGGTGAAGAGAAAGAAACGAGAATGCCGAGCACGAGGAGGAAGTACGAGAGAAGAGGAGAGAGCAGAGAGAGAGAGAGAGAGCAAGAGAGAGACAGACGAGAGAGAGAGACTGCAAGAGAGAAGAGAAGAGAGACGAGAGAGAGAGAGCAGAGAGAGACGAGGAGACGAGGAGAGAGAGAGAACAAGGCCTGGTCACGGGAGCCCGAGAGGAAGATAGCGACGTGAATAGGGGAGAGCCAGCAGACGCCGACAGCTGAAACCGATCGTACCGCGCCTTATTACCAGCCCCCGAGCATGGTGTAACATTGAATGTTTCCTTGTCCGCTATACCTTTACCGACTCACGTTTATGGCAGTGAATATAGAGTACTTAGCTTCCGGCTCCTCTCCACTCTCCCAACCGCCGTCTGCACCCGTTCCCACCCTCGCAGACATGGCAAGATAACCCCATCCAAAAGGCTTACACATACAATAACCCCTCGCATCGCGACCGCTGACACGAGCTCATTATATTGATATCAATCCTTATAGTTTATACTTGATTAAATGACATTGTTTCTATTGGGCGGACCGCATCGTTCTCCGGAGCCCTACCTCCTGTCGCAGGACGAAGAAGCTACAATTTTCCGTGCGTTTCGAGTCTCATTCGTGGTTGCCCCCGCCCCCGCCCCCGGACTGCAGGCTCCGCGCGACGCCAGCCACGTCCTGCTAGCCCGGCCCCACCTCTCTTACTTCTGTCATACTCAGATGGAATGCGTCTTGCTAACTAATTCTCTCGCTGCGTCAGCATGTCCACACTCACCGTTGTCCATGTCATGATCCTGTTGACCTACCCTTGGCTCTCTTCTCCTCTCCGTTTCTTTACCGCAAAAACTCCGTTGCTCTTTCCGCCCGCGATTCGCCTCCGCGCCCCGTCTGTGTCTCCAATCATACTTGTTTTCTCTGTACCACCGGTCCATTCCTTTTCCTCTCGCTCTTTAAACCCATCTTTCTCTCTGCTCTCCACATAAGGTTTTCACTTTATCCCTTTTAATCCCACATCTCCTCAACAATCCTACGCACTTTCCAATTCCCATGGTCTCTTCGTTCTTGCGCCCCGCCTCCCCAATCTTTCGCTCGTTCACGACCTCACTCCCCGCCCCCCCCCCTCCCTCTGTCTGTCTCTCCCCAATTGCTCAATCGCTCTTCACCCACCACCTCTGCGTCTATCTCTCGCTTGCTCAAGCAGCTACTGCCCTCTCCGTCGCTACTCTCTTCTCTCCTCTTCTCTTCATCGTCTACTTGATACGAATCTCGTCTTCTCTCTCTCTCAGCTCCTGAGCAAGCGCTCTCTCTCCTCATCGCTCGCCGTCAGCGCGTCTCCGGTCGTTCTCGTCTCGTCTCCTCTACTCCTGATCTCTCATCTTCCTCTCTAATTTTCATTCCCCAGCGATCTCCGCTTCGGTCTTCATTCGTCTCACTTATTCCTCTTCTCTATCTCTCTCGCCTCATCTCTCGGGTCCTCTCTCTCTCTCTCGTCACAACATGCGCCCTCTTTCCTCTCTCTCTCTCTCCCTCTCTAATTCTGTCTGTATCTATCTCAAATCTCACTCCTCTCCGCCCACGGCATATCACCCTTACAGCCTTTCTCAGCATCTATTCCGCAAACACCTTCAAAAAGCGGCATCACCAAGATGCATAAGAGACTCAGTTTAAACATATCAAGAGACGTATAAGAAGCATATACTATATATGACTATACAACTCATGTTCCACCCTACTCTAATGCCACCTCGAAGCTGCCAGACGAGAAGTTTACACTAGTTAGTTTAGCCACATTGCCGTTCAACTCACCTGTAACCGCAACCCAGACTGGAGCGGTAATATGTAGAAGAACAATTGCCGGAAAGGAGGTGTGTGATTATTCGCGCGCAGAGGCCAGCATGAGAGCGCAAGCAATCTTGCGCGGAGGTTTCGCGAGGCGACATATGCAGCGCTTGAGACGCTCGCGAACCGTCTACCGATCAGTATGCGCGCGCGCTGGCAGCCAACTGGATCCGTGCGTCCGAATGCATAGGCACAGTCCGCACCGGATCCATAGCTGTGCCAGGACAGTGACGCAATTTCTAAGTGGGCGACACAGCAGCAGCCAGACATTTGCGAACGTGGGAGGAACAGCGCTTACATGGGGGTCGTACAGATAGGGGGGCCGAGAGGCGAAGCTTTTGATCTTCGCGCATGGGTTCTATTTCCGTGCGCGTGCGTTTTGCGAGTGGCCGTCGTGCGTTTTCTCACCGTCTATGCGTGGGCGTGAGGTTCCGCAAACGATGTCTGTAAGAAAATATCGGCGTACATGCGTTATTATGTGTCGATGAAAGTGTGTGCCGTGTCGCTATGAGATGTTGCTGCGCGTAGGTGTAGTGCGTGGCACGCCTCGCGGTGCAGTGCGTGCTCGCGCTCGTACCTAGTGCTGGTATGTGCTAGCGTGGTACGTCATGTGAATGCGTCGTTGCTTAGTCCGCTGTGCTGTGTGTGTGGTGAATTCTGGCTTGAAACTCGATACATCGGGGGTAAACCTGCACGGTACCACCGAGCCACGAGCGCGACGAATATTAATAAGATTAACACACTCGCTGAATGCACTTGGATGCGTCCAGCAATGGTTATGTTGATGCAAAAGTAACGAGCACATATTCACGCAAGCCTGCACAAGCACGTACACAAATGACAATTCCCGGAAACGAATCAAGATAAGAGGCTTAACGTATTTTCGCCTGTTCATAAAATATCAACATGCCGTGATGAATATCATGACTCGGTAATTATTCCACAACGTGCGTAATTAAACTGAATTAAACGTAATTAAATTGGATTAAACTGAATTAACCCAGCGCTGCACGAGCGTGAGCTTGCACGAAAAATTATTCCCTTATTATATATATACATAGTATTTCTGTATGTATGTATATATAATTATATAATATATGCGTGCGTGTGTAATGCGCGTTTGTTCCTTGTGTGTGTGTGTGTGTGTGGGGGGCGGGGTTTTGGTTTCTGTGTGGGTTGGGTGTGATGTGTGTGTGTGTGTGTGTAGTGGTGTGTGTATGTGTGTGTGTGCGCGTGTGTGTGTGCGCGTGTGCGTGTGCGTGTGCGTGCGCGTGCGTGCGTGCGTGCATGCGTGCGTGCGTGTGCATGTGCTTGTGCGTGTGCGTGTGCGTGTGTGTAGTATCAAGGTAGTATATGTATTAATATATATATATGTATGTATATATATATATATATATACAGGGGTAGAAATTAGTTTGAAAATTTACAGGCCCGCCGGGCCTGTAGGTAAGGGATTTTACAGGCCCGCCAGGCAAATTACATGCCCGCATCATTCCCCGAATACTGCAGCATTTAAAAAAAGTAAAAGACTGAAATTTGAATTTGAAACTGAATTTGAAACATCCCACGCATGTTTCTTGAATGCCAACTAAAGTTGTGAGTGAGGTGTTCTAAATTTTCTGCGTGCGCACTTGTGCGTACGCATTTCTTCTTGAATCCGGCGCTGAGATCACTAGTGCATGCTGCTAATTGCATGCTGGGGGTGGTTTTCTACGGTCCCGCCGGGCCTGCTAGTATTACAAATGTCAGGCCCGAGCCTTAAAATACGGGCCCGTTAGGATTTCTAACCCTGATATATATATATACGGGGGCTAATGGCTGCTTATTTGATCTATCGCGAGTGAAAATGTTTTCACTTAATTGCCACCGAGCATTCCTGCTAACTGTATATATTTCATCACACTGGGTTTTAACGATCGGTTCAGGAGTAGTCTACAATGACGGTTAGCTTAGATTTAGAGATGCGACTAGGTTAGGGATGTAGGTTAATTTGTTAGCATCTGAGGAAGAATTGCGGTTACGGGTTAGGATTCTGACTTCAAACATAGGGATGGACTGGTGATGATCATGATTAATTCGCCGAGGTGCCTAAGCAGGTTGGAAGCGATGTTATCAGTACATACCATGCAGATATGTCGTTGCCTTCATCCACAGTCGCACTTCTCTCATCACAAATCTTGTCAGAGCAACCACATGCGGTCCGACAGTGGTCGGCACGGAGGCAGCACGTAATGAAGAGGATGAGGAGGCTGAGGAGTAGTGAGTGAGCTTCCACGATGCTGCTGCGCTGCGCATCAGTACCACGCTGATGCCGCGTTACAGCGGGCACGCGTAGTAGCTGCTGCTGCTGCCGCCGTGAGCGCCACCGCTGCTGCTCCTGCTAATGCTGCTGCTGCTGCCACTGCTGATACTACTACTGCTACTACTGCTGATGCCATTGCTGCTGCTGCCGCCGCCATCTAACGCGCCACCGCTGCTGCTGCTGCTACTGCTGATACTGCTGCTGTCACTGTCACTGCTGCTTCCCTACGTTGCTGCTGCTGTCACCAGCGCCACCGCTGTTGTTGTTGCTGCTGCTGTCACCAGCGTCACCGCTGTTGGTGCTGCTGCTGCTGCTGCTGTCACCAGCGCCACCGCTGTTGTTGCTACTACAGCTGTCGCTGCATGCTGCTGCAACCGCGACCACATTCTTTAGCATTACGTCAAGCGACCTCTTTTTCCTACAATAACATGCTTGCTGCTAGAGTGTTTTAATCTCTCCGTGGTTCTCTTTGCGTCCCCATTACTGGACGTCCTACTCCCGATCGTCTGTGTGTTTGCGCTGCACCCGATACGGGCGGGAACGAAGCCGTTAACAATTTCCCCGCAAACTGCTAACTACGCGTTACGCAGGCATGCTTCGATAGAGCCCGTGGAGGCTGATTGATGGCAGCAGTGGTGATGGTGGGGGAGATAGGGGTGGATGAGAGTGTGTCTTCTATGATGATGGTTTCCAATATCAGAGATTGGGGGAGGAGGCTGGGTGGGTGAAGGAGAGTGTGTCTTCTGTGATGATGGTTTCCAGTATCAGAGATTGGGGGAGGAGGCTGGGTGGGTGAAGGAGAGTGTGTCTTCTGTGATGATGGTTTTCAATATCAGAGACGGTCAACAACGGAGACCGATGTGAGGGACACTATGTCAATTAGGAAGGAGCTAGAGTCAAGGGCGCGGGGGGGGGTGGAAATCGAGTGGTGCCATTCATGGGGTTAGGTATGTCAGTGGGGGGATGCTATGGTGGCTTCGCTAACCGAGTCTATATGCAAGGCTGTTCTATTTGAGTCTTGCGCATATCAATATTTACACGGCTAACTAGTGCGCTCTGTCAAGTGGTACTGTGCCTATGCTTTGTCAATAGCTAGTTAATAAAATGGAGGTTGGTTGGCGGTTACGTCGTTGAGAGAAGCGGGGACGATTCCTTTGGAGTGCGGGGGTGTGGAGATGTGGCTTAAGCCCGGCGCACACGTGAGTTATTTTACTCAAGTAAAATGACGCATGAGT
>NW_014577317.1:39187-41547 GCF_000485595.1 Priapulus caudatus | reverse complement strand
TCCTCTCTCTCTCTCGATCTCTCTCTCTTCTGCTCGCTTTTTCGGCCCTTTCTGCTGCTTCCTCTCTCGTCGCTTCTCTGCTTCTCTTGTCTGCGGTGGCTCTCGTTGTCTCTCTCTGTAGTGCCACGGTGCTCTTGTCTCTTACCTCTCTCTCCCGCGGGCGTCTGTTGCTGCTGTTTCTCTCTCGCGTTTGCGGGAGGTGTGGAGTTGGGGGCGCGGGGCGCTGTCCGAGGTGGGCGGTCTATCGTCTTCATCTCTCTCTCTCGGTACTTCTCTGTCCCCCGCTTCTCCCTCTCTTTCGCACTTCTCTTCTTCTCTATCCTCGTCGCAGGGGGATGGGTCGCCGTGCGGCGGGGCGTTCCGTGCCCCGTCGTCTCTTCTCTCTCGGTCTCTCCTCTCTGTTTCTCTTTTCTCTTTCTCTCTTTCGTCTGTCCTCTCCTATCCTTTCTCGCCCCTCTCTCGCTCACACTCTGCATCTCTCTCACCTCTCTGCTATCTCTCTCTGCTTCTCTCGTTCGGCATCTTCTTTCCGCTTCGTCCTCTCCTTCTCTCTCTCTCTCGCTCTCTCTCTCGTCGCTGCTTCTCTGCTTTGCTCTGCTTTCTACATTCCTTCCTGCTGCGCTCTCTCTTTCGTGTGGGCTCTTTCGGCCTATCTTTCCCCGCCCCTTTCTCTCTTACATGTCCTCATGGCTTTTCCTCTCTGCCCCCCCCTCTCTCTCTCTCTCGTTCTATATATGGATATATATATATATATATTGTGTGTGTCTCTCTCCCACTTCTGTGTATCTCTTTCTTCTCTTCTTTCTCTCTCCTCCTCTTCTCTTCCGATCTCTCTCTCTCTTTCTCTGTCTCTCCCAACACCTATTGCGGTACGCTGTGTCTGGTTGATGGCAGGCCGGCGTCCCGCCACGGTGCCGGGTATGTTGGTATGCCGGCAGGATGGCAGGCCGGCGTCCCGCCACGATGCCGGGTATGTTGGTATGCCGGCAGGATGGCGGGCGTGGCATCCCGCGTGCGACTGAAAATTCGCTTTTCTCGCCAAATTGTCCTTGTTACTTACCGATACCACCGTGAAGTTGTTTTACCGTATCTCAGAGGCACTAATTTATTAGTTGAGATTTAATTTAGATTATCGGTTACACAAATAATGCGTTAACCTTACCGACATATTGGCTAGCGATGACGAAAGACACGAGGCCCTTCGATAATACGCGCGTGTAAAAACCTTACCCATCGTGTTCCATCTGACGCCAGCACGCAGTGATGCCGCATCATTTATTGACGAATAACCTTTAATGAAATGGATGCAACTTGTAATTACTTGTTAGTAATATTTCGACGATCGTTAATAATAGAAGGTGCTGTAATGAAAGGATCGAGGCTAACCCCGGAGAGAGCTAACCTGGTTCGCTCGATTAAGCAGCGTTAGGCTTACATAGCTAATGCATATACAGCTAACGTCATGGAGTCAAATAACATCAGGAGTCAATCAATAGTCAGGAGTCTATCAATATTGATAGACTCCTGAGTATCAATAGTCTATTGATAGACTCCTGATAACATGAAAGCTACTGCGGCGCTAAATCAGCTCACGTCATCACGGGTTTCATCGTCATCATAATAGTAGGCGTCGCCATGGTCGCCGTCGACATCGTCATCATCATGATAGTCGCCGTCGACATCGTCATCATCATGATAGTCGCCGTCGACATCGTCATCATCATGATAGTCGCCGTCGACATCGTCATCATCGTCGCCGTCGACATCGTCGTCATAAGCGTCGTTGTGGACACTCACAAGAACGTGTTTTCGTCTCTCTTAGACCTATATTCACGGAGAGGACGTGACTGTTGTATACGTAGACCCCCTCAAATCCCGGAGTAATTGCTATCAAAATGTTGCCAATTTTCCTGCAAAGTCCGCACGCGAAGCACTTACGACACTATATCTTAGCTTCGTGTGTTCGTTTGCACTCGCGAGCATGTGATCTTCTACGGCTTTAATTTCCTTATCGACATGCAGCTGCCTTGACCTTTTCCGCTGTTGCCGGCGAAATCCATCCAAGCATCCTCGATTGCAATCGAGAAGATCTAACGCGGATATACTACGCATATACGTCCGGATTAAACGCGAGCGGTGTTTATCGAGTGCTGTGTGTCGCGAGAGCTCGAGCAACATCGCGACTCGCCTGTCTGAGGATGAAACCCGTCGTCGTCGTCGGCGGCGGATTAATCGGAAACAGACTCGCTGGAGCGCGCTAACGAGTGCGTTTGCGTGATGAGACGTGATCTCATGGTCGGTTGCGCTCGCCCGACACGGCGGGAGGCTGCAGAGGATGCGGAGGATAGATGCTGGAGATT
>NW_014577317.1:37135-39177 GCF_000485595.1 Priapulus caudatus | reverse complement strand
GCACGCACGCACGCACGCACGCACGCACGCACGCGCACACACACACATGTTCATGGTTTGTCGTTGCCAAGTAGGGTAAAATATGGGTGGAAAACGTTGCCGATATAGCTGCTGGCGTTCAGCCGTCGTTCTTGCACACGGCGGGCACGCTCCAAGCGAAGACCGCGTAAACTGTTACGCAACGTTAGAAACATAAATACTGCAACGCTCTGTTGATTGCATCGGCAATGAACAACAACAATTGGTTTTTTTATTCACCCCTGAGCGCCCCTCGCCGTGATGACGTCACGCAGAGATACGCGAAGCCACGGTAGGGATAAGGTACGCGAACCTTCAGGTGTAAACACGCGTGCATTACCCGGGGCGCGTTGTCAGCAACAACATTAGTACGATGGCCAACCATACTCGGGGTGTGTGCGAGGCAGACGCGTATGATGTCACCAACCGTGTGTGTCTGTATCCCCGACGTTAACCCCCCCCCACACACACACACACAGACACTCACACACACCCATGGTGATTCATCGGAGAGCGAGCAGTAACTAATGCATTTCATCATGTATTTCATCATCATCAAACACCTGTCACGGTCGTTATGGTAACGCGAATCTCCGTTTCTCGCGCTTTTCTCGTGTTACCGCCGATCTGTGCGCACGAAAGTGACGTTGCAGCATTAATATGAGCACTGCAGTGTGTAACTATATGTAATACTACAGCTTGGAGTAACATTGTTGTTAATCTTTTCTGAACGTCTGCCGGATGAGAACAGACACGCGGAGCGACGTGTCGTAAAATTGTCTGAAAAATCCTTTCGCTCCGATTTTTTTACTGCTCAACGTTACGCAGTCTGCGCTAGTTATTTGCGTTCGAGCGTACAAGCGTGCGCCGTATACCATACACACCCGACTGTCTATTGATGACATGCAAAATATCACTGGGGTCATGCCCTTCTCTGCCGGCGCATCACAACAGCAACATGATCGAATCATCTGCGATGCAATCGGAAGCCAGATGCAGCTGTATCCATGCAGCGCGCCTCATCAGTTCGTTCGCAGAATTAGTTCCGAATCCTAGAAATTAGTTTGGGGCGCGCGCGCGGCAAAGATCAGCGAGAATACGATCACTACTAAAGAACAAAGGGTGGAAATAACAGGGCTGCGTATCACCGCATGAGCTTTAGGTTACAGACATATCGCAACTATTTTGACAAGCAGTACTCGTGAACTGCTCGTTTTGTCTTGAGTGGAGAGTGAACTCGAGCTTCAGAGGAAGACTGCCCTTACTAGCCTGTAAAGGACAGTTCTTACTGGCTCTTTTCCTGCTGACTTCCACATGGCGATGCATCTCGTGACCGTAATTATCCTACGCGCCAAAATCGTCAAGTCGTTAAGAACGGTGGCGCGAATGCGCGTTCACGCAGACTATGCCTTATAATTATAATATTATATTATATAATAATATTAATAATATTACGTTTGTCAGTGAATCGCAAATTCCCCGTTCTCCTAATTAAAATCCCTTTACTTTATAATTATATCTTCCAATATACAAATTGTTTTTACCCACACTATTATCAATCAAAAATTTCTATTGCTAACTTGAAATATTATAATTAAATTAAAATATTGCTAATACACCCAATATAAATACTGTATACAATATAAAGAATACAGTGATGATGATGATGATGATGATGATGATGATGATGATGATGATGATGATGATGATGATGATGATGATGATGATGATGATGACGATTAGGATGATGATGATTATGATGATAATGATTTTGATAATAATAATAGTAATAATAATAATAATAATAATAATAATAATACAGTACACAGACAATATACAATAATAGTACAGTACAGGTTATTGTGCGGACAATACAAATGCCTGATTACGCAGATAGCCTGCATTCATAGTCGATCCAAGCCTTGTTCCTAGACTGACACCAACACCGGGCCGCGAAATTTTTTTCCCCAAACGGTATAACATAGGAAGGATTTAGGCGCCTTCTGATTGGCTGGAATTTGGCA
>NW_014577317.1:32789-37125 GCF_000485595.1 Priapulus caudatus | reverse complement strand
GGACGCATTTGACACGGGTCGTTTTCGACCCGAGTTCCTTCGCTCCGTGTGAACGCGGCTATAGTTTCCTGATGTGCCATTTTACCGTGCACTGAACATAAACATGAACATAATGCAGTAACGGTGTACAACCCACTCGCATAAAGTACGTTTTAGGCTATGGTCTGGTTGTAGCGAAATGGAGAAAATTCTAACTAGCGCAAGGCTATATAGAGTGTGAAGCTTGAATAGTAGTTTCAATCCACTCGCTAGAGAGTTTGTTCAGACTAGGAGCAGGCTCCTGGCGCAGGCGAGCACTAAGCCGAAACACCCTCAGCACACATTACTATAACGTCTTGTGACAGTACTAGTGTCGTCGTTTATTCTCAGCGTAGATAGGCAAGTTTCCTATCTTTCATGGACCCGGACGTAGCGACTGAAGTGTATCAGAGACTGGGAACGTTTTATCCCTCTGATATTTCCATGCGCGCAGCTGTGCCGTTACGTGCAATTTGTTAGCCGTGCTGGCTGGTTGTCTCACCATTTCACACACGTAGGTGTTCTTGCATTTTCAATAACGCACATGTACGCATTCTTCGTCGTACAATGAACGTTTTGACAACTGCATGAAATAGATGAATCCGATATAGGCACGTCATTATCACTCCATCCCCCGGATACCCGTTACAAATAACGCCCCCGGGGGGGGGGGTATCTTTTATCGTTTATTAAAATTGCGTATTGTTCTTGATTAACATTCATCAAAGTCTATCGACGAAAAGGAGAGTCCAATACCAAAGCGAGAAGGAAAGAAAATCCCCGTGTTACATCGCGGCGTGCGCGTTAGTTTGATGCTTTTATAGACATTATACGTTCGAGCGAGGCTTAACACTGAGTATTAAACCGATGCGCGTTTCTCGTGCAGTAAATGTCTCCGTGAAATAAATTCTCCACCCAGGCATTTCATTCTCTCGGGATTATCACGTGACGCATTTGAGCTTAATACATAAAAACGTAGTCAGTCGTCGAAATCCCGTATTTTTAATATCCTGTATGCATGAACTGGCAACCTACGTGGAACCTACGTCAATAGCATAAAAATATCTATATATTTTTACGCTATTGACGTAGGTTCAACGTGTTGCCATTTCCTATATATTATACAATGTATTAATTACATAATGTATTATATACATATTTTCAGGAGTTAATAAAGACAAACTTTATTTTAGATATATATATATAATAACTAACATGTGCATAGGATATGTCGTCGATGTCAGGGCAGGTAATGCAATAATGTTTGTAAACACCTTATCCATATCCATTGATTAGAAGGCAGCTTTCCGCTCTCTAATGCAGTCACGTTGTCGTCACGTCTTTTATGTATTCATGTTGTTATTACGTACATGACGTAATCCTGTTGTTATTACGTGTGTTATGTAATCATGTTGTCGTTGTTGTTACGTTTGTTATGTAGTTATATTGTTGTTACGTGCATGAAGTAATCATGTTGTTGTTACGTGAGTTATGTAAACCTGTTGTTGTTACTTATGTTATATAATCCTGTTGTCATCACGTACGTTATTTAATCCTGTTGTTGTTGTTGTGGTTGTTGTTAGGTTTGTTATGTAATCATATTGTTGTCACGTGTGTTATGTAATAATGTTATTGTTGTTGGTGTTGTTGACACGTACGTTATGAAATAATGTAATTGTTACGTGTTTGATGTAATAATGTTATTATCACGTGTGTTGATGGTATCACGTTGTTTTCGCATGTTTGACGGTAGCCCCGTTACCGCAGCATGCCGCGGTATTGTTAACACAATTACAGCACGCACTCATATGAAGCGACGTATATATTGAGAGATAGGGAGATAGAGGCCACAGCCCATTCCTGGGATGAATCCGTTTTCATCATATTGCGTGTCTATCACTTACACACACACGCACGCACGCACGCACGCACGCACGCGCGCACGCATGCTAGCACGCATGCACGCACGCACGCACGTACGAACGTACGCATTTTCAGACTCATACTTACACTCACACGGATGGAGCACATACGCACACGGATGGAGGTAGGTAAGGGGGAGGGATGGAGGGAGGAAGGGTTGGAGGGCCAGAGTGAGGCAGGAAGAGAGAAAGAACAAGAGAGAGAGAGAGAGAAAGAAAGAGAAAGATAGAGAGAAACTGCTCGCTTCTCTTTCCGTCAATAACGCTACACTTTTCGATCTACCCGTCTCTATGAATGCCATGGCTCTATAAAAATCATTAAGGCCAAGGTAATATAGAAAAATTCTGCACCATAGCCGCATACACGAGGTAACACTGCCGCTAACAACGTTGCCGCTCCGAGTAATATACTTTCAATGGAAGCATGCGTGCGTGTATATGTATATAATTGTGTTTTGCAGCGGCTTTCATTCTACGATAGGTAGCCTGAGGTAAGATTCATTTATTAGATGAGAAATCGTAAGGAATTAATTTGAATCCCGTCAGTTAGGATATTTCGCTGCGTGCGATGAAATTTGAAATTAACTATTCAAGGCGTTCCAAAACCTTGTGCGGTATCCCGCTGTTCGAACTCTGGAAGTGAACTATAGTGAACCCACACACGTTGTGCTGTACGAATTAAGCTATACTGTAAGCACTTGGACACAAACGCGCGCGCGCAGAAAAACGCACCCGCAAATACACGCACGCACGCACGCGCACGCACGCACGCACGCACGCACACACACACACACACACACACACACATATATATATATATTTACATATGTATATACATACACATTGTATGCATATTTTATGGAACCAGTCTAGAACCACGTACGTCACTGAATGACGTACACTTTTGTCCGTGGTACCATTCACAATGCTATTTCTGCGACATTGAAGAATGTGGCTGCATGCATAATTTGCTATTTTATATACAGCAATACAGCATAACAGCACAAACTCGCGGTAAATTTAATAGTACCAGTTTCGGAAGAATCAGAAACATGCCCGCTAATGGATGAAACGTAATTTATCTACATGTTTTTATTTTTCGATTCATCTGAGTGATAATAATTTGTAATGTTCTTTAAGCAGAGTTTATGGGAATCGTTAATGGTTATTATTTATCGCTCTCTCTTTCTCTCTCTCTCTCTCTAGGTGCCGCCAGTAACGCGTCTTGCTTGTAGCGCGCTCGATTTCACGCCGCAGCAGAAAAAAACGCAAAAAAAACAAGAAAAAATATAAAACGGTCACGCGACATGATTAGAGTTTTTGGCTGAATGTTCTGTTCCACTCGGTGAAAATCGGGCTCGGTGGAGAGTGTTATATATTTATATGTACAATGACGAAAACTTGTACGGAACTACAGACAGCAGAAGCCGCTAAACTAACAAAATTGGGGGACCATTTTATCGTATTTAGTGCAGACGCATGGGATTCGTGACACTAAAATGGTGCGCTATTGTGCATTATGACTATGAAGATTTAGAGTGAATAATAATTGATTGAACTGTAAGCAGTGTTCTAGCAGTTTTAGGTATAGACTGAGGTAGTTTTTATGCTAATTTTAAAGAAAAATGTATCGGAATCCAAGCAAAGCAAGTGTAAGCGGAGTGTAAACAAATTATACTTGCGCTATCGTACGTAGCAGTCAAACCGTAGTGATTTAACTGATAATGAATTACTGCAATTGTCTATGAAACATATCCTCGCATTCTGGACGACATTCTGATGAAATTCTGGGGCCCAATATTATTTCGACTCGACGTGGGCGACTGGGCGAGTGTTATTGTTCATCACTGTATTTATGTATGCGTACCTGTTAATGTGCGTGTGTGTGCGTGTGTGCGTGCGTGCGTATATGTGCGTGCATGCGTGCGTATATGTGCGTATGCCAGTATGCCTGCGTGGGTGCCATGTGTGTGTGCGTTTGTGCGTGTGTGTGCGCGCGTGTGATTACGTCAATATGCGTGCTTGCGTGCTTGCGTGGCATGTGTGTGTGTGTGTGCGTGCGTGCGTGCGTGCGTGCGTGTTGTGCGCGCGTGTCCATTTACCTCTCAGTATATTTAGCTCGTATAAGCCGAGCATTTCATGATAGCGTAATCATGGGAATAGCGCTATAATAATGCCGTTCAGCTTTGCTTTTAGCAGATTAACGTCTGGCCGCTAGTCAACCTAATGCCTCTATCTTCACCTCTTTGCTATCGATCGTAGAGAACACGAGTACTCGTGTGTACTCCGTGCAGGATCTCTATAAAAGACGAGTGTATACGGATGAATGCGGACACATAGGAATACAATTGTTCTTTCTTCTCCGTATAATGGAAAGTTTAAATTTAATATATATA
>NW_014577317.1:30700-32779 GCF_000485595.1 Priapulus caudatus | reverse complement strand
GTCGTTTGACGAAAATCTTCCGCGGCCTGTTTCGCGTAATCGCTTGCACGGTGCTATACACTCCGATGTCTCAGTATATATACTCGTTGCCGTTAATTGAAACTGTTCGGTGGATTGCACTCTCTCTCGCTTGCGCGCGCGCGCTCTCTCTTTCTCCCTCTCTCGCGCTCTCTCTTTCTCTCGCGCTCTCTCTCTCACTGTCTCACTCTCTCTTTCACTGTCTCTCGCCCTCTCTCTCTCTCTCTCTCTCTCTCTCTCTCTCTCTCTCTCTCTGTCTCTCTCTGTCTGATGCACGAACTAGCTCGCGCCGATAGCTAGCGTCGTTTGACGAAAATCTTCCGCGGCCTGTTTCGCGTAATCGCTTGCACGGTGCTATACACGCGCTCCGATGTCTCAGTATATACTCGTTGCCGTTAATTGAAACTGTTCGGTGGATTGCACTCTCTCTCGCTTGCGCGCGCGCGCTCTCTCTTTCTCCCTCTCTCGCGCTCTCTCTTTCTCTCGCGCTCTCTCTCTCTCTCTCACTGTCTCACTCTCTCTTTCACTGTCTCTCGCCCTCTCTCTCTCTCTCTCTCTCTCTCTCTCTCTCTCTCTCTCTCTCACACACACGAGATGAAGCTATTCTGTGGATTGCACGCAAGCAGCAGCAGCGCGACATCAGACGGGTTATTTACAGAATTGAGCTGTCCGTCTGCGTGCGATAACCAGTGTTCTTCTCGGGCCACTACACTACACTCGACCTAGCCACTGCAGCACACAGGACCTTGCACGGTGGTTGAAAACCTCAAGGTCTCCAGGTCTACAGGGCTCTGGTAATAAGGGGCATTCCATGAGATGTCCCATAGTCTGGTCCTCCCCGCAGTAACAACCCCTATATCGAATATTGTTGTTAGGTAGGTCAGTCGAGCTAGGCCTGGTTTTTACGACCACGCGCACCCACTTTAAATTATCGAATCCGTGGCATTTTGGTAGTGCGCATTGTCTTTTAGAGCGTCCTACTACGGCAGTGATTGGTTAGAGCAGCCCGGGTAGGGAGGGGTAGAGTTCTCTGTGAGTTACTTTAGGCGGATAAGTCGGTTTTGAGATCGCATTGTGTCGACGTTACTGCATCTGTGCTGTTCGATATAATCGAGTGATTATAGTAAAATAGATTATTATTATTATTATTATTAATATAATATAATATAGCTAATATAATATAATATATATATAATATCAATATAATATAGATATAATAAATATAATATAATATTAATAATACTATAACAGTATTAACGATATAATATAATTATAACTATAAATATAATGAAATAATATAATATAGATATACGTTACAATATATTATATAAGAACAATGTTAGCGTGTAGGTGGCGCGCGCGTTTGTGTCCGTCTGCCAGGCGGCAGCGATCACGTGCTTGCCTCCCCGCGCTATGCACACTCCAGCGTGATGCCGGTCACACGAGAGACGGTGTATATGCTCATGCCTAGCACAACCGCGAGACAACAAACGCAGGCGAGCCGAAACCTCTACGCAATGGCTGCCCGAGAGGGGGCGCAGGTGGGCTTTGGTAGTGGTCGTGGGCGCAGGCGCTGCAAATTAATAGTAAACTGTCGCACGTGTAATGGCATTGTGGGCTAATTCGTCCTTATTTCATCCCGTATCATCTCCGCAGCGTTTTATTGACGAAACTACTTTGAAAGACCCCACATTAAACCGACCTTCTGCAGCTGCTGTTTGATTACACGATACAGCTGGTCGTTCAGTCAAGCATATCGGCTCTCTTTCTCTCTTTTCTCGCTTCTGCCCATATCTCTTCCATCTCCCTCTCTCTCTCAATCTCTCTCGCTCACTCTTTCTCTCTCTTTTTCGCCTGCCATCTCTCTCCCATCTCCCTCTTTTATCCCATCTCCTCCTCTTACTCACATCATTTTCTCTCCCCCTTCTTACTCTTTCTGATTCCTCCTCTCTCTCGTTCTCGCACCACCCGCCCATCTCCCACTCTTCTCCTCCTCATCTCTCTCTCTTCTCCCTGCGCGATCGTGCGTCTCTCTCATGCGTCTCTCCGCTCTCCCTCTTC
>NW_014577317.1:25991-28953 GCF_000485595.1 Priapulus caudatus | reverse complement strand
TTAGGCTTATCATAAGCTAATGCATGATACCAGCTTTAACGTCAGTGGAGCTCAAATAACATCATGAGTCACATCAATAGGTCAGGAGTCTATCAATATTGATATGACGGCCGCTGAGTATCAAATAGCTCTATTGATAGACTCCTGATACATGAAAGCGTGACTGCGGCGCGTAAATCAGCTCACGTCATCAACGGGTTCATCGTCATCATAATAGTCGCGTCGCCTATTGCGTCGCCGTCGACATCGTCATCATCATGATTAGTCGCGTCGACATTCGTCGTCCATCGTACGCCGTCGACAGTCGTTCGTCATAAGCGTCGTTGTGGACACTCACTTAAAGAAACGGTTTTGCGCTCTCTCTGTAACCTATAATTCACGAGAAGAAGATCGTGACTGTTGTATACCGGGTTTGAGACCCCCCGTCACAATCCCGGAGCATATGGCCTATCAAAATGTGCCCAATTTTCCCCGCAACAGTCCGCTACGCCGAAGCCACTTTACGCATACTATCATCTTTAGCTTCTGTGCCTCGATTCTCGCCACGCTCCGAGCAGGTGATCTTCTACGGACTTTAATTTCCTTACGATCATGCCAGCTGCCTTGACCTTTCCGCTGTTGCCGGCGAATCCATCAAGCATCTCGATTTTGGCAAATCGAGAAGATCTATAGCGGACTTAGACTACGCATATACGTCACCGGATTAAACTGCGAGCGGTCTGTTTATCGAGTGCTGTGTTGCGCGAGAAGCTCGAGCAACATCGGACTCGCTGGTCTGAGGATGAAACCCTCGTGCCCATTTGTCGTCGTCCGGCGGCCAATTAATCGCGGAAACAAGACTCGCTGATTCGCAGCGCGTCTAACGATGTTGCGTTTGCGTCGGATGCAGACGTGATGCTCATAGTCGCGTTGCGCTCGCCCGACACGGCGGAGAGGTCTGCGCGAGGATGCTGGAGGATGCGGATGATAGATGCTGGAGATTCACGCGATCTCAGTCAGTCGGATAATTGTAGCTGTAGCGGGAGCGTCGTGGCCGGCGTCATTTAGCCCTCCATCCTCACCCCTTATCACCGTGTATAGCGTCCCGACTACCTTGTTGCCATGCAGTCTCCCTCTCATCTTTATCTTTATAATTATTACCATGCAGGCCTTCCGCAGCTACCTTATTATCAATTTAGCCTCCCCTCCACCGTATCTACAGATGCCAAGTCTCGCCTCCCACCCCGTATCACTATGCCAGCCACTCTCCCGACCCTCGTATCATAATTCAAGCCTCCCTCCCACCTTATCACCACGCAGTCTCCCTCCCACCCGTACCACAATGCCAGCCTCCCTCCCACCTCGGTATCACAATGCAGCTCCCTCCACACCCCAGTATCAACAATCGCAGCCTCCCACCCGTCATCACAATGGCAGCCTCCCTCCCACCGTATCACAATACAGTTCGCCTCCCTCCCACCCGTATCACCAGGCAGCTCCCTCCCACCTCCTTATCACCATTGCAGCCGCCCTCCCACCCCCTATCACAAATTACAGCCTCCCTCCCACCCCGCTATCACCATGCAGCGCCCTCCCTACCCACCCCTTCAATCATCATGCAGCCTCCCTCCCACCGCGGTATCACAATGCAGGCCTCCCTCCCACCCGGCGTATCACAATGCAGCCATTCCCACCCTATCACAATGCAGCCTCCCTCTCCCTCCCACCCCGTATCACAATGCAGCCTCCCTCCCACCCCGTATCACAATGCAGCCTCCCTCCCACCCCGTATCACAATGCAGCCCCCATCTTCCACCTTTTTACCATGCAGTTCTCTCCCTGACTACGCCCCTCAGAGATTGTTTCCACGTCGGGCAAGCTAGACCCGTTGTTAAAGCGTGCATGACAAAACGTCAACTTTGCCGCACTTCGTCGACAAGCATTGGTTTTTACAACGTTTTATCGCAACAACGAGAATGGCGAGAGAAGTATGTGAATCATGCCAGTGAAGATAGGAGGTTAATTACTGCAATATCTGCCCAATATTGGCATCGAATGAGAACACTTGACGGATGGAGTGCAAAATTTCTATTCATGCTAAGAAAGTACCACTTTCACTCATTTACACAGCGTTATTGCCGATATTTTTTCACGCTAAAAAAAATGTCACGGAATCGAGCACTGCGCTCATAACGCTGGTCAGACAGGAATGCTCTGCTATTTCATAATTTCAGGGTATGGAATCCGGCAGCATTGTTGTTGAAGACACTCACCTCAAGAGCAGCAATCTGTCACACTTGTCCGCCATTTTGGACACCGTGGAAACAGCTTCGGGGACAACAGGTAAGTTATGAGATCCAGGCCGTAGCCTGAGCACAGCCCTGGAGGTGGGGTTGAGGAGTGGCAAAATTTCGTGATTCAGTTGGGGATTGATGAGTACGAGGCGCAGAGAGTCTCAGTCCACATGCATAGACTGATGGGGGTAAGTGAGAGCCAGGAATTTCACGTGATGACTATGTGACGATCGACACTTATTTTAGAACCAAGTATTATATCAGTGTTTCATCTTTCTCTCTATTTCTTTTCTTTTCTTTTCTTTCTATTTTTCTTTTCTAATTCATTTTTTATTTTCTATACATTTTCTCTATTTTCTATACATTTTCTATTTTTTTTCTCATTAAATTTTTTATCTAGCGGGCAGCTGTCCCTGTTACCTTTCCCCTTCCCTCCCCTCCAGAGGATACGGTCCTGATGAACCTTACAGTCTTCTAGCATAGCCTATAACGCGAGCGGGAATATCGGAGCAAATACGGCAGTCCTCTTAGTAGTAAACTGCTCCATAGGTTTCTTACCGATTTCATATAATCACCCGAAAGCAAATCCGCGATGAATCATTAGAAACTGATCTACAGTGCGCCTCATTTTCCGCTACGCAAATCAGTAAATGCTGTTCGCTATATATACACACACATATATATATATA
>NW_014577317.1:19353-25319 GCF_000485595.1 Priapulus caudatus | reverse complement strand
GGTCGTAACCATGGTTACCTGTGCTGCAGTTGAGGGTTTGGGTCGTAACCATAGTTACCTGTGCTGCAGTTGAGGGTGTGGGTCGTAACCATGGTTACCTGTGCTGCAGTTGAGGGTTTGGGTCGTAACCATAGTTACCTGTGCTGCAGTTGAGGGTGTGGGTCGTAACCATGGTTACCTGTGCTGCAGTTGAGGGTTTGGGTCGTAACCATAGTTACCTGTGCTGCAGTTGAGGGTGTGGGTCGTAACCATGGTTACCTGTGCTGCAGTTGAGGGTTTGGGTCGTAACCATAGTTACCTGTGCTGCAGTTGAGGGTGTGGGTCGTAACCATGGTTACCTGTGCTGCAGTTGAGGGTGCGGGTCGTAACCATGGTTACATTCGCTGCAGTTGAGGGTATGGGTCGTAACCATGGTTACCTGTGCTGCAGGCGAGGGTGTGGGTCGTAACCATGGTTACCTTTAGTGCAAACGAGGGTGTAGATCGTAACCATGGTTACCTGTGTTGCAAACGAAAGTGTGGGTCGTAACCATGGTTACCTGTGCTGCAGGCGAGGGTGGCTATGGAGAGAAGACGATCGTCGACCAGGCGCGCGACTACGTCACAGCCGCCGCCGACCACCCCGTCTTTTACCGACCGCCGTCGGTCGCCTTCCGTTTCTTCGGCGGCGTGACGCGGGAGATGGCCGATCACCTAATGCGCATGCGCGTCGACGTTCGCGGCGACGTGCTGCCGCGCGAGAACGAGGCTGCACCCGCAACCGTGGCACCACCGCGCGACGCGGCCTCAGACGAGGCGGGCACGACCCCGTGCGACTTGACGTCGGAGGTGCTGCCATCGTGCGGACGGATACGTGATCGTCTGCTGCTGGTGTGTGATGACGAGAGGCGAACTGGCGGGGAGGGACGGGCCGCGGTCGCGCCGGAGGAAGAGAGTGGTTATTCGGCATGTGAAGAGACGCGCGGGTTCAATCCGCGTAGAGACGACTATCAGATTTGTGTGGGAGACGCGGTGCTTCGACCTCCGGCAACAGTCACGGATGTGCGGCAGCCGACTGTTGTTGTATCTCGTACGATTCTTACCTCCGAGAGTCACACGCGTAGTAGTGCTTGTCTGGATGATGTCCACGCTGACCCAGACACCGCTGTTTGCCTGGACCATGTCCACGCTGACCCAGACACCGCTGCTTGCCTGGACCATGTCCACGCTCACCCTGATACCGCTGCTTGCCTGGACCATGTCCACGCTGATCCAGACACCGCTGCTTGCCTGGACCATGTCCACGCTGACCCAGACACCGCTGTTTGCCTGGACCATGTCCACGCTGACCCAGACACCGCTGCTTGCCTGGACCATGTCCACGCTGACCCAGACACTGCTGTTTGCCTGGACCATGTCCACGCTGACCCAGACACCGCTGCTTGCCTGGACCATGTCCACGCTGACCCAGACACCGTCCCCTACATTGACAACGCTAGTGCTTTTCCAGGCACCGCCTCCTGCTTTGACAACGTCCACGCTCCCCCAGACACCGCCCCTTGTCCTGACAACGTCAGTGCTATTCCAGGCACGACGCGCGACTCCCTTGACAACACCCCCACTTCCCCAGCCACCGCCCCCTGCATTGACAACGTCCCCGCTCTCCCAGTGACGGCCTCCAGCATGGACATCGTCCACGCCATTAATCTGGACATCACGGCGCTGGTCGCATACACGTCATCGCTGACGAACGGGGGATGCCGCTATGTGTTCAAGCAGGCGGTGCTGGCGGGCCAGGCGAGCAGGGAACGCGAGCACCCAGCCCTGCCTGAGATGCAGAAACACATGCAGGGTGAGCTACTGTGAGAATAGACGGTGTAGACTAGTGTAGCAACGCGCAGGGATACATGTGGGAAGATGGGCTAATGTAACATGTAGGGTAAGCTAATATAACAACATGCAGGGTTATATATATCAACAGCGTGTATGGAAAGTTAATCTAGCAGCATGTAGGTTAAGCTATTGTAACAACATGTAGAGACACGTGCATTGCACATTTACTGAGACTAGCGTATACGGCCTCGAAAAAATGTTAAAAAAGACGTGCGTATACCATTTTTTACCATTAAGCGTAAAAAAGTTAATAGCGTTCGAGACCACTGTACAAAGACGCGACACCGGCTGCCATGGCGATAGCTACATATAGGTTTAGAATGGCTGAAGGCAGTACCCGCTCTTACATCAACGGACAGCCTTATTATGTTTGCGTCTATTTTATTTACACTTTCGTTATTTTTAGCTCTCCTCTTCCCTACTTGCAGGAAGAAAGCTGTACATATGCGAATCAGCCCATCGCGATTTCGACAACATCATCACGACACTAGGTGGCACGACTGAGAAGCAGCGTGCAGCCGACCTGCTGGCTAGGCTCACGCTAGTCGCCGACAATCCGTCACCGAGGGCTGTGGCACTACGAGACTCTGGGAAAATCAATGCTAGATCGAAGGTGAGCAGCAAACACCCGTAGTAGTGTAATTGTTACCCTTCAGTAAACAGAAGCACTCTGTTGCGTGACGTGCCTGGTTTGTAGATGGGTGAAGGGTTGGGGGGAGGTAACGTGAGAAATTGCTGGCAGGGTCGCATATTGGCGTCGGGGAATTTCCACAGGTGAGATTTCTGAGTGAAAAACGCTGTTACACTGTTATTTCTCTCGCTCCACGCTGTTGTGTCAGAGTGCACCCTATCTATTAGCTTACATGTTGCAGTGAGTGCTACAGCTTGGGTTACGCTGCGCTCTTTCTCTCTCCGTGCAGGTGTTATTTTGCACTGGTGACTGCAATCACAAATTCTGTATCTCCACCACATTCACACACGCATCTCTTCTCTTTCTCTACGCAGGTGATATTAAAAATCACAAATTCACATATTCGCAAATTCTGTATGCGCACCACATTCACACGCATATCTTCTCTTTCTCTCACCCTTCACAGATGTTATTTTGCACTTGTGACATTCAATCAAAAATTCTGAATCTCTACCAGATCACTCTCACTCCACGCAGGTGATATTCGGCACTGGTGGCCGCATTAATAAATTCTGTATCTCCACCACATTCACACATGCATCTCTGCTCTTTCTCTCACTCTTCACAGGTGATATTCGGTACTGGAGACAGCTTGCGGGCAGTGACTCTCACCGCTAACACGGGGTTTGTGCGTGCGGCGGAGCAGCAGGGAGTACGATTCGCGAGCATCTTTCACAGTGCCAGGTCACTCACTGAAGCCAAGGAGCATCAGGCCGTACCTCTGTGATAATAATATCCTGATAATACCACACAACAAGGCTCTGTATAGCAGTTCAGAATATTTTTCTTGCAAGCGAACAGGTGAAGTAAAGACGTGCGGAACAACGTCGATGTGATCGGTATGCGAAATGCTCATGTAGTCGTTAATTCACGCAAGCGCTGTCTACTTTAAAAATGTATTTAAAATTTTATAATGAAAAAATAGCTGCTGTTGAAGCTTGTTTGAAAAACAACCTTTAAAATGATCTATAATATTGATACTCGGGATAAGCATGTGGTATATATACAGCCGAAGAGTTACTGTGGTTATGAAATGTATAATATTTATGATCTTATTATGTGTCAATAAAACATTCAATTCGGGCATATTTTGACACGGTGTAATCTCAAGTAAGAACGTTGCGCGAAGTAGAGCGAATGAATATTAAATGATAATTATAGGATAAATGATAAATGATAATGAATAAATGATAATGATAATAATAATGATAAATGATAAATGAGTGATTTATGTTACGTCGTGCCTACAATTTATACGCTGCACCTTAAAAAAACAATAATGGTTTTCCTGTTATTTCTGAACATTTTTATGTCGAAAAAGTTGTAATCCAAAGTAAAGCAGATCAATTAACAAGAGATATCCTAAATAATCTGTAATTGTAATACCATGATGGTGTATTTATTGTAAGTTTAATTATATATTGCACAAAAATGTGTATTTATTATACGTATGTCTTATATCAGAGCCTTACATAGAGCTCTATATACGGCACTGTCTTATATGAATTCGTCGCGCCACCTACTGTGCGAAATAATTTATACAGCACGCATATATTGAACAATATTCCGGACCATCACTGAAGTCGGGAAGAGAGGGAAAGCGAGGGAGAGAGAGGGAGAGGGGAGAAATAGAGAGACATGGAGAAAGAAAGAGAGAGCGGGAGAGAGAAAGAGGAAGAGAGAGGGCATGGTTACCACATAAGTGTGAATTATTTTTTCAAGAACTTTTCAACTTCAAGGACATTTCAATGACATATGTTTTTTTTCAAGGACAACCTGTGACAAGTAGTTTCAGTTAGCTTTTTAGAGTCATCATATATACCTTAGATTCATATATAAAGTAAAAATAGTCGTTTTACACGAGTGCCGACAGCAGATTAATAGCCGCTATAGTTCGCCGATTACCGATGTACACAATAGTCGTTTCATATTGTCATTCACGTAGATTCATGGGACGGTTCTGTGACAATATGTACAGCTTTGATGTAACATGTATCACTCAGAACTATTTATCACACAATGTACTGTATCACTCAGATTTTTTTTTATTTTAACTGCTCAACACTATTGCATTTATCAAATTTTTCTCCATGAAAAAGACAGTACATGAATTTGTAGTTGAATTACATGCAATAAAGATTTAACTAGACAGAGGGCACTCACGGAGAGTGCATACCTCCGCCAGCATGTAACATGTATGTGTTACGAGCTGGCTCGCCGCTCACTGCTGGCTGCTGCTGACTGACTCGCCTGCTGCTGACTCGCCCCTCACTGGTGGCGGCTGCTGACTCGCCGCTCGCTGGTGGTTGCTGCTGACTCAGTCGCCTGCGGCTGACTCGCCGCTCGCTGACTCGACGCGCTATCGATCGCGCCACTCGGAGAGCACAGACCTCCGCCAAGGCAGCTCAATTCTGTCACTGTGAACATTTTTATTAATGAATGAATGAATTAAATAATTAATTGGATCGGGATGACGACCAAAATGTAATCAATTCTAAGTTACCCGATTTCTGACGTATCCTGAAAATTTAATTAATTAATTAATTAATTGGATCCGGATCACCACCAATATACATGTAATCAGTTCTAAGTTAGCCCATTTCTGACCTATCCTGAAAATTTTATGACAATCCGTCTAGAACTTTTTCAGTTAGGCTGTACACATCACAAACCAACAAACACACGCCAGTGAAAACATAACCTCCTGCCTAGCCTTGGCGGAGGTAATAAACAGTTGCCAGTTCTTTATGCTGACCTTTCATCTGCTGTGTCACGCAGTAACATTAACAGTGAATCACTTATTCATTACTCCCTTCTCGCGAATGGTATTGCCCACGGTATCAGTCGCACGGTAAAAAGTTATTTGCCTGCCAAATGACAGTATTTCAGCCGAATCTTTTTCACCCCCCCCCCACCTGCGGCACAAAATGTGAATGTACGCCTATAATACACGCGCACGCGTGCGTGCGACCATACCCGCGTGTGCGTGTCCGTTAGTGTGAGTGTATGTGTGTTTGTGTGACTGTAAAAAACGCGTATTATATCCGTATAATCTTATTTTGTGCTTTGGTAGGTGAAAAAATTGAGGCTGAAAATTAGCCATTTACCTGGCTAACTTTTCACGGTGCAACTGATGCCGTGGGCGATACTATCCGCGAGAGGGGAGTAAGGTATAAGTGATTCACTGTTAATGTTACTGCGTGACACAGCAGATGAAAGGTCAGCATAAAGAACTGGCAACTGTTTATTACCTCCGCCAAGGCTAGGCAGGAGGTTATGTTTTCACCGGCGTGTGTTTTTTAGTTTTTGATGTGTTTAGCCAAACTGAAAAAGTTCTAGACGGATTGTCATAAAATTTTCAGGATAGGTCAGAAATGGGCTAACTTAGAACTGATTAGATTTTG
>NW_014577317.1:9425-19041 GCF_000485595.1 Priapulus caudatus | reverse complement strand
CTCGCCTTTCTCCGTTTCTTTCCCTTGCACCTTACTCCCCTCTCGCGGATAGCATCGCCCACGGTATCAGTCGCACGGTGAAGTTTGGCAGCCAAATGACAGTATTTCAGCCGAACTTTTTCACCCCCCGCGGCACACAATGTGAAATTATGCCTATAATACACGCGCAAGCGTGCGTGCGACCATACCCGCGTGTGCGCGTCGTTAGTGTGTGGGTGTATGTGTGTTTGTGTGACTGTAAAAACGAGTATTATAGCCGTATAATCATATTTTGTGCTTTGGGGGTGAAAAAGTTGAGCCTGAAAACCAGCCATTTGCCTGAATAAAATTCACCATGCTAACCAGGTCGTAGGCGATACCATTTGGGAGAGGGGGATCACTTATTCCCGAGAGAATATAACATGATAGGATATAGATTAAAGTAGCATATAAATAGTATAAATAGACATATCAGATATATATATAGATAGAAATAGATATAATACCAGTTATTGAATGAAAAGGATTTATTGGTGTATTTATTGTTATTATGGTATTATTGGTATTTTCTTGGTTTTTCGTGATGGTTGATTCTATATGGTACATTATTACTGCTACGTACTAAGTACATGCATGGTTCCCACAAGTGTGAATTATTTTTTCAGGCTTTTCAATGACATTTCAAGTACACGTTTTTTTCAAGCACAATCTGTGACAAGTAGTTTTAGCATTTTAGAGTTATCATATATACCTTAGATTCATATATAAAGTAAAAATGGTTGTTTTACACCTTAATTCAATGAAAGCAATCCTTTCTCTATAAATTTGTTGCTAATAGTACTTGTTGACCTGGTGAAATTAAAGATCTTCTTCAGCCCCCAACCTATGAAAGACACCAATAAGGGCCATATTCTCCTTGTCCCAAATCTTTACAAATAATAACAAATAATATTAAATTTAATCCAAAATTCACAGAACAGTATCTGCTAAACCTAGTTTGTTTTCCTTTTTTTAGTCATGCATGGGTGACATAGGCAGGCATGGCTGACTACATGTATGAGAATAATTTTTTATTTATTACTCAATGTGTATTTTCCTACACACAAATTACACACAAATTGACACAATCGTGAAGCAAAATATGAACAGAGTAATAAATAAATATTAAAATGGTGAACTTATATATAGTCTAGACTCCTACACCACCTGTATGCAGGGACAAAACAAACTACTTTGGTTGAGTACATTAGTAGACAATGAAATGTAAATTTTGGATTAAATTTAATATTTTTATCGAAGACTTGGAATAGGGTCGGTCAGATAACCAGCAATGAAGATTTGTTTTTTATGTTATGTCAAAAATGTAAAATTCCAGAACATTAGACATAAAATAAGGACTTGGACCTATTTCCAAGGACTTTCATTGACAAAGGGAAAAATTAAGGACTTTCAAGGACAAAGAACAAAATTCAAGGCCTTTCAAGGGCTGTGGGGATCCTGGAGAGAGAGAGGGAGGGTTACCTGGGTAGGTGTGCACATACATGCAGGGGCGTGTACAGGATTTGTACCAGGGGGGGGGGTCTAACCATAACCCAAAGTTGCGGGCACGCGAAGGGGGCCCTCCCCCAGAAAAATTTTGAAATTAGACCCCCTTAGATGCGTTTTCTGCGTGAGCAGGGTGGGGGGTCTGGACCCCCTGGGACCCCCCTCCCTGTACACGCCCCTGACATGTACGTATAATGTATGTATATGTCTACATTATTAAAGATATGTATCAGTATATCAGTATGAGTTTCTAGTATAAACAGAGAATACACAAATAATAAACAATTAGGCATAACTGGTGGACAAAAAATGTATATCAACATCAGTAACACGTGATTATGATAACGTATCTGTATTTATTAGTCACATACGTTTCTCGTTTTTGTAGATTATTATTATAAACAAGGCAATGCATAAAATTGCATATATAATGTTATGTCATTTGATTCACGAACGCTTTACAATTAAAAACGCATTCCGTACGAAAGTGTCAGACACAAATTGATTCTTCGCGGCTTTAGAATATGCAACCGCTATTAGAGTTCGCTGTAGGGTACTGGGCGTCCAACTCTTTGAATTGCAATGCACAGTTGTTTCTAGCAGCCATATTCCCAAGTTCGTTGTACAGCAATGCCTGGAATACACAAACAAGGAAACATCAGATCTCTCGCCATAGTTTCCACACCTCTAACCATTTCTTGCAACAATTCTGGATAAGCAGTATATATCACTTTTATGATCCCCAGGCAAGAAATCATGGGACTAAATCTCCAAGCCTAGATTTTGCTTCCTCCAAATATACGGCATTGCCAGTTTTAGGGGGAGGGGGGGGCAAATATAGGATAATTTCGTATCTTTTTATAACATAACCCGAACATAAATGATCATTTAGAATGTCCCCATCACATGGCTGATTGCCTAGACTGACCTGTCTGCCTTCACTAACAGTAGATAAGCACACAAAAGCTAATTAAAGCATCACGTACCAAACAGTATACGGAATCCTTTAGTCTCGTCGAAGCCTCCAGCATCCGGAATCCGGAAATGGAAATGTTTACATTACCGATGCACCTCTGAAGAACTGAAAGTGAGAGAACCAGTCTAGATACACCGCATTACACAACCTATACACAAACAGAGACATTACTAATACACAATACCAATTATGTAGACTCAATTATACATTTGATGCATGGCTTAAATTTCAATACAGGTACATATAACGTACATGTTCATACAAAATAATGAGGTTACATAATAGGCATACATTACATGACCCACTACATGTTGCCTATTTATACACCTATCCTACTTGTGTGTCATGACCACCATCACCACTTTCGCATGATATTTTACGTAACTTTTAGACTTCCCGGTATGTTTACATATACGTTGGCATAATATTTGGTCCTCCCTTATTAAGAACCTAAATGCATAATATGTGTTACTTCATTTTTCGATTTACAACTTTATCGATTTACGTGACAATTTTCATGAGTGTAACTATCCCGGCAAGCGAGAGTTGCCTGTATTGCACTCTCTACCTGATACACGTCTACACCTCTAACACCGGCATGCTCACCCAAGTGCCTGTCTTCTTTCTTGTCCTCAGTGCTCGCCTGTAAAAGGCACTTTGCGTACAAAAGACTAGCTCTCGACTTCTCGAACAAAGAGCCATTCGACAGCACTGTTATCATGACTGATTCGATCAGAGATTTCGCTTGGTTCGGCAAATCCATCTGCAACTGAAATTCATAAAATCAATTAGCTACAACAGAAAATACTTTTAGCATGACGCGTGCATAATATTTGCAATCAAATTCATATACAACTTAAAGAAATCATAGTTAGGGTTGTAATATAAATTTGCATTGCTATCAGGAGGACATAAGAAAAACATCATATCTTACTACCACCAACACCATCAGCACCACCACCGCCACCACCAACTCTACCCTACAAGTAGTATCTATGCCATACCTGCACGCTGGCAATGTGGAGAGTGGCGATCGCTCTCATGTAGTGCAGGTGATGGTCCGAGCAGAGAGCGATGCACGCAGTCAGATGCTGGATGGCGTTGCTGGGGTAGGGAGTCATAGCGTGGTACTGCCCCAGTGCTATCAGCACACTGTAAATACAACAATAAAACAGCAAGGTGAGTGGCCAACTAAGCGAGGTTACTCAACATGTATACGTCGCACGGCAGATGACAGTCGAACCTACGTCAACGGACGTCACTGCAGAACGAACACCTGCCTACGAAGGAAACTTTTGGCATTTCCCCTCGAATGGCAGTTATACAGCGCGAGTCATCGCTATAAAGCATTACCTGTCTATAAAGGTGCCTCTGTAAATTGGCTAATATCCACAGCAATAAACCTCTACAAATACCCTACATAGTGAAGTCCATTAATGCCATGTAGCACATGTACACCTCTTTGTCTCTCGTAAAAAGTGTTGTTACGATGGACCTCGATAACCCTTCTCTGAAGAAAAACCATGTCTTGGCAACCGTCCAATTGGGTGCCCTACAATCTATGATTCAACCAAAATGAAGCAACACTTCGCTTTCCTAAAGAATTAGCACACATTGTCGAATCGGCGGTCTATCGCACCTGGCGTGGAATTCGGTCGAACACTCATTAGTGCTACTGCGCTCTTGCTGAGAACACTTCTCCTTGAGTTCGTGTAGAATCTGGAACGCCTCTGTCAAACAGCAGCTGCTCAGTAGCAGCAACGCTCTCCTGTAGCATCAAGCAAAACATAACCTCATAAATATTAGTCTTAATCTCTGTCTCGAGGACTATATCGAAGACGGAAAGAGACAAAGTTGATCAAATACACAGGTCAACATTGCAAATACATATTTCATGCATGTAATGTAAATGCTGAACAGCGACCGACGATGGAATATTTCGCAGACGGAATGCATGTGTGGACACGACTCAAATCCAGGGGGTGGTCGATGGACGATTTCTGCGTAAGATGTAACTTTCAACACATGCAATACGTTGAACAATTGCTATTTAGCTATGGTTATGGTTTGGGTTAGGGTTAGTATTGGGTTCTGGCTGTGGTTGAGGATGTAACGATGTCGTCACAGAGGACAGCACCTACCGATATCTGCTCTCAAGGTCGCTGACGGCGGCCATGTTGCGAACGGCGAGGTCGGCCGCATCGTAGTCGGACTGATACACGGCCCTGTCAAACAGCATCGCCTGTTCACACTGCATCCACAGCTTCGCGTGCTCCCCGTGTGCGGGAAAGCTGTGCTTCGCGTGACCTATGACTTCTGTCGCAGCGTGGAAGTCGCCCTGCGAAGAACGCGAGCGCTTGTATTGTTCTCGTCGGGGACGGGGAACGAATGCACTGTAGGGCGGTAGCTTTTGAAGCTTATGGTAGCTTTAGGCTTAATGTGGTGTTGAAGTCTATGCTATCCCCCAATGCCAATATAGCTTGTGTATGCCCAGACATGTATATGAGGGTCAGTCAATGAAAACACCCCAAGTGTTCTCTATAGTAAGGTGTTCTCTATATACAGGGCAAAGAATGCACTGTAGGGCGGTAGCTTGCGTGGGATAATGGAGTTGAGGTCTATGCTATCTTAATTATAGCTCGCTGTCACTTCCGTCTATAGTCAGACATGTATATGATGGTCAGTAAGTCAATGAAAACCCCAAAGTGTCCTCTATGGTAAGGTATCTTTCATAGAAGTGGTTGTTTCACTATTAGCTGCCCCTCGATAAAATGCACAAAAAAGTGTCCTTTATAGACAAGTGACTGTTCTATAGAGCTGTCCGCTAACACTGGTTCAACTGTATTGTACACATTATTGTAAGCTCTCCCTATCTATCTCCCTCTTTCTCCACACACAGGCACGCACATGCGTAGATCTATCCATGCAGAGAGCATACCTGATCTGCGTGGTAATTCGCCAGGTTGCAGAGAGCTATGCAGATAGCCTCGCCATTATAGTAGACATTCTGCTTCGCTGGATCGGAGAGATGCAGGTGCAGCAGTGTCTGACTGCAGTGCAACCTCATCGAGCTGTTGCAGCGATAAAAGCCACATCAAGGCACCGCGATTAGATACTGTCACACCAGTATATAACAAAGAATATTATCTGCAATATACGCAAATGCCTGAGCTAACAACTGCATTAACACATTACAGTGAGCAGGTGAAGTGACTCTGTTACTCTATTACATCCATTGTTAACTTTATAGCTCATATATAATTGTTTACTTTATAGCTCATATCAAGGTTATTGAATGACAAGCTTATTGAACCTTTACGGGGCAGTGCAGTGGATCTGCATCCCATAGAAAAAACCTATGCCTCCACTTCTCACACGTCCATTACCATATTATGTTTTTAATCATTTTATTTTTAATAATTAGATATGCAAAGATAGAAAAACAAAAGATGCAAGAAGTAGGTCAAGCCTGGACGTGTACTGTAGACCAGTATTCTTCTGATGAAACTTCACTGGCCAACCGAAACAAGTGCGCCCTCCTGCCTACCGCGTTTGCCGCTCAGAGGCATATATCTTAGGGACACTACTAATACCAGATCTAAAATCTATGAATAAGCTCTTGCATTACTACTGTGTAGATACAGTAATAAAAGATACAGCGTGTACTTTAATGACTTGGCTTATTAACATGTTATCATGGATATGAGGGATGGGAATGGGGACAAATTGTGTTGGTTCAGCTGAAAAATGCCAGGGTCCAAAGGGCGGGGGGGCGGGGGGCGGATCTCGCTGGTGCGCACGGGTTGCCATTCTGTATATCGCCAATAAATAAATTATAACACCAAAATGGAATCACGCAATTTGGTGACAGTAGATGGCGCTATACCCGCTTTGATATTTCTGGTGCGAGGGGCCGTTCGAATCATAATGCGTTATGCTGCCGTTCCGACATGTTTGTAAAACTTTACTCTAATATAGCGTTTTTATCGGGCCAGGGTGGCAGAGGAAATTACGCAATTTTTGCCCATTAAAGATATTGTCAATGAAATTCTTGCTAAAAACGGAACCACAGACAGGTGTGGACACCACAGACTGTTTTGTTATCTGCATGTCATATGATTTATGTATTATAATTGCCAAAACTCTACCTAATTTGGCATATTTTTTTATTAAAGTATCAAAACCCCTAGCCCTTATTCATTCACATTACCAAAAATGAGCAAAATCCGTTGAACTGAACTCGATAATGGCAATTTCCATTTATTTGCCCAAAAAATTTGCCGTGACTCGGAAGTACGACGACTGGCGTGCTCAAAATAGGACCGTTCATATAGGGGCGAGCCATCAGCAGTAACAACGATACCAATTTCAAACATGTGGGTCAAACGGGATTCCTTGAGTTATTTTCGTTGACCGGTAGCCAAATGTTGACGGAAGCGACGCAACAGACGGCAACTGACGGACAGACATACGACGGACGACGACCCATGGCAATAGCTCATCTTGACGATGTCAAGGTGAGCTAACAAATAGTAAAAAAACAGTACCTATTGCCGTAGCGATGCCAAAGTGCAGCCTTTAGTGCATAGCTACTCGCTAACAGGTCCAGCTGTGAATGCTGACAGTTCAAGATGTCACTCTTCACAAGAAAATCAAACACACTGAAATCACAAAATTCATCCAATGTAACAACATATTATCTCATCGATGTGGGCTAGGATAGTTTAATGATGTCCACCAAAGTTCTTTATATAATACACATGCTCACATAGATATATTAATTTAGTTAAAATACTGATTAATAATGTAACATCGATCTATGGAGTAAAAACAAACCATGCTGGTGTCACTTTTGCCAAAGCTTTCTGCCTCGCATATGATTGCACACCCACTGATGCTAGATACTGGAAAAGCAACACGTTTTATCAATACATGTACAATTGGTCCTTCTAAAGAAACATAGACAAGCTTCAAACTTAATTTCTCAAACCATGTTTCTGACAAGTTTCCCCTAATTCAGTCTTAACATTCTTTCAAATGAAAATTTTCTAAATTCGTACCCTGACATCTTCTACAAATCAATAGACAAATGATTACTCTCATATATCCTATTAACATATTCATCCAACCTTTGATGCGACTGCTTTACAATAATCTCTGCTTTACGAAACAGAGAACTTTGATATGCTTACAGACAAGTTCAGCTCTCCAGCCTTGGTGATGGAACGCTCAAGCAGCTCATGGGTGGTGCCACCAGTCGAGTCTTGAATTCGGTACAGCCAGCCCAACGCGTGCTGCAGGCAGACGTTATCATTGGTCTCCTGCGCCATTCGGATGGCTTCGTTGACTGCTGCTAACGCCTCCTCCCTGTGCGGAAGGATGCAGCGAAGGAATCACAGACCGTCACAATTAAAATGTGCAGTTAAACATCTTAGTCGTGACAACATCTGCTATGCAATCATGTTCATATTATATTATAATTGTTATATTATTATACATACGTGCATACAATTTAATTTGACATTAACAGCCATTACACAGTCACACCATTAATGTATCAAACTTTATATAAGGATTCCTCAAGGAAAACCTCAAGTGTTCATTATAGACAGTCTGTCTGTAGACATTATCTGTCAGATTTTTGACATGTCTGTCTAGAAATAGTTTCAATACAACTGCCACTAAAGGGAAATGCCAAATTTACTCCTTCCATGCATTTCACTTGTTGTAAATACTGAAGATATCCTTTCATGCATTTCATTTGTTGTAAATGCTAAAGATATCCTTTCATGCATTTCACTTGTTTTTAATGCTAGAGATATCCATCCGCGCATTTCACTTGTTGTAAATACTGAAGATATCCTTTCATGCATTTCATTTGTTGTAAATGCTAAAGATATCCTTTCATGCATTTCATTTGTTGTAAATGCTAAAGATATCCTTTCATGCATTTCATTTGTTGTAAATGCTAAAGATATCCTTTCATGCATTTCACTTGTTTTTAATGCTAGAGATATCCATCCGCGCATTTCACTTGTTGTAAATACTGAAGATATCCTTTCATGCATTTCATTTGTTGTAAATGCTAAAGATATCCTTTCATGCATTTCACTTGTTTTTAATGCTAGAGATATCCATCCGCGCATTTCACTTGTTGTAAACACGTGCGAGAGTCGTACTTGTGTGCGAATCTGTAGTGGAGACCAGCGAGGTTGAGGGCGGCGTAGCGACAGCTGCGTCCGATGTCGTCTGCGTTCGTCTTGTTGTCGAGGCCGCTCAGCAGGCAGCGATCGAAGTAATGATACATACTGTCGATGACTCTGCAGTAGTCCTTCAGCCTCAAGCTGTTCAGATAGCTCAGATAGTGCTGCAGATAAAAAATATACACACAGGTGTGTTGAATTAGAATGTTCATCATGGCAACACAAGCGTTGCACACGGTATGATTGGAAAAATTGGTAGGGCACTGATTAAGATTAGGATTAAAGACTGACTAAATTCAGAACACTTTTTTACTTCTTATTTGGGATAAAGATGGATAGATACTCGACATGAAAACACCATGGAAGCAAACCAGGAAGGGCAGCCATATATATATAATATGTATATTTATACTATAATATTACCAGGAGTATCATAATATAGACTCATCTGAATCCTGATAAAGTCTATATTGTGACACACCTGATATTACCATAGCAGGTATTATTTATACTAGTGCACCTACAGCTTCGGCTAGGTTCGGATGACTGTGCAGCAGTTGGCCTATCATGTCCTGCAGTTTCTTGGGGCTTAGAGCGTTCTTATCGTTGCGCTGCAGCAGTGTCGTTTGTTGCGCCAGCACGTACTCAGCCTGCTTCTGTGTGTAGATGCCCAGAGCTTCCTCAAACCTGCCCACACCGCAATACAAGTCAATGCTATGCATCGGTCGTGCAACACGTGCGGAGATACTATAGTTTGATATTGATGAAATTTAGATGGGGTTTCATGAAAAATATAGGAAAATATGAAAGTCAAAAATTATAAGAAACACTAGTACCCTATATATATATGTATATATGTATATATATATATATATATATATATATATGTATATATATGTGTGTGTTGGTGTAC
>NW_014577317.1:4022-9415 GCF_000485595.1 Priapulus caudatus | reverse complement strand
AACGGTTCCTGAGTTATCGTTGACCGTAGCCAAATGTTGACGGAAGGACGAACGGACGGACGGACGGACAGACATACGACGGACGACGAGTCGACGACCCATGGCAATAGCTCATCTTGACGATGTCAATGTGAGCTAACAAATAGTAAAAAAACAGTACCTATTGCCGTAGCGATGCCAAAGTGCAGCCTTTAGTGCATAGCTACTCGCTAACAGGTCCAGCTGTGAATGCTGACAGTTCAAGATGTCACTCTTCACAAGAAAATCAAACACACTGAAATCACAAAATTCATCCAATGTAACAACATATTATCACATCGATGTGGGCTAGGATAGTTTAATGATGTCCACCAAAGTTCTTTATATAATACACATGCTCACATAGATATATTAATTTAGTTAAAATACTGATTAATAATGTAACATCGATCTATGGAGTAAAAACAAACCATGCTGGTGTCACTTTTGCCAAAGCTTTCTGCCTCGCATATGATTGCACACCCACTGATGCTAGATACTGGAAAAGCAACACGTTTTATCAATACATGTACAATTGGTCCTTCTAAAGAAACATAAACAAGCTTCAAACTTAATTTCTCAAACCTTGTTTCTGACAAGTTTCCCCTAATTCAGTCTTAACATTCTTTCAAATGAAAATTGTCTAAATTCGTACCCTGACATCTTCTACAAATCAATAGACAAATGATTACTCTCATATATCCTATTAACATATTCATCCAACCTTTGATGCGACTGCTTTACAATAATCTCTGCTTTACGAAACAGAGAACTTTGATATGCTTACAGACAAGTTCAACTCTCCAGCCTTGGTGATGGAACGCTCAAGCAGCTCATGGGTGGTGCCACCAGTCGAGTCTTGAATTCGGTACAGCCAGCCCAACGCGTGCTGCAGGCAGACGTTATCATTGGTCTCCTGCGCCATTCGGATGGCTTCGTTGACTGCTGCTAACGCCTCCTCCCTGTGCGGAAGGATGCAGCGAAGGAATCACAGACCGTCACAATTAAAATGTGCAGTTAAACATCTTAGTCGTGACAACATCTGCTATGCAATCATGTTCATATTATATTATAATTGTTATATTATTATACATACGTGCATACAATTTAACTTGACATTAACAGCCATTACACAGTCACACCATTAATGTATCAAACTTTATATAAGGATTCCTCAAGAAAAACCTCAAGTGTTCATTATAGACAGTCTGTCTGTAGACATTATCTGTCAGATTTTTGACATGTCTGTCTAGAAATAGTTTCAATATAACTGCCACTAAAGGGAAATGCCAAATTTACTCCTTCCATGCATTTCACTTGTTGTAAATACTGAAGATATCCTTTCATGCATTTCATTTGTTGTAAATGCTAAAGATATCCTTTCATGCATTTCATCAGATGAGTCTATATTATGATACTCCTGGTAATATTATAGTATAAATATACATATTATATATATATATATATGGCTGCCCTTCCTGGTTTGCTTCCATGGTGTTTTCATGTCGAGTATCTATCCATCTTTATCCCAAATAAGAAGTAAAAAAGTGTTCTGAATTTAGTCAGTCTTTAATCCTAATCTTAATCAGTGCCCTACCAATTTTTCCATTCATACCGTGTGCAACGCTTGTGTTGCCATGATGAACATTCTAATTCAACACACCTGTGTGTATATTTTTTATCTGCAGCACTATCTGAGCTATCTGAACAGCTTGAGGCTGAAGGACTACTGCAGAGTCATCGACAGTATGTATCATTACTTCGATCGCTGCCTGCTGAGCGGCCTTGACAACAAGACGAACGCAGACGACATCGGACGCAGCTGTCGCTACGCCGCCCTCAACCTCGCTGGTCTCCACTACAGATTCGCACACAAGTACGACTCTCGCACGTGTTTACAACAAGTGAAATGCGCGGATGGATATCTCTAGCATTAAAAACAAGTAGAGTCCTGATAAAGTCTATATTGTGACACACCTGATATTACCATAGCAGGTATTATTTATACTAGTGCACCTACAGCTTCGGCTAGGTTCGGGTGACTGTGCAGCAGTTGGCCTATCATGTCCTGCAGTTTCTTGGGGCTTAGAGCGTTCTTGTCGTTGCGCTGCAGCAGTGTCGTTTGTTGCGCCAGCACGTACTCTGCCTGCTTCTGTGTGTAGATGCCCAGAGCTTCCTCAAACCTGCCCACACCGCAATACAAGTCAATGCTATGCATCGGTCGTGCAACACGTGCGGAGATACTAGTTTGATATTGATGAAATTTAGATGGGGTTTCATGAAAAATATAGGAAAATATTTTATTTCATTTTTAAATCTATAGGAAAATATGAAAGTCAAAAATTATAAGAAACACTAGTACCATATATATATATGTATGTATATATGTATGTATATATATATATATATATATATATATGTATGTATATATGTATATATATGTGTGTGTTGGTGTACCTGTACGCATGTGCACATACATGGATCCTGTACATCTTTGCTTAATGTTGTAATGAACCTGATTTGAACGATCGATGAAATCAAGATTTAAAATAACATTAATAAAAACCTGTCAATCTGAGTGAAAGAAGATTCGTCTCTCCCTAATTCGATGGGTAATGTAGAGTCATCAAAGTCCGAGCCCAACGTCTCTTCTGAAAGATAGACTTCTTTCACTATCACTACTTTATATGATACACAACGTTGTGTTTATTTGAACATGAAAACAGATGACCATCTAGCAAAACCAATATTGGAGTACTTAGGTATTTCCAATGTTAAGAAACTATTAGAAATGCAAATGCTTGTTTTATTACCTGTGCATATAGCTTTACAGTAACTCTTAAAAGCCTTGCACAATGAAGCCACTTTGTTGAATGATAACCTTTCAAATCCAAGGTACAACCTTCTGATGAAGAAACCTGTTAAAATGTAATATCCGTTATATATATATATATATATATATATATATGAAAATGTATAATAGGAAAATGTAAAAGTCTAATATATGGCTATTATAGCACACTATTCAGATAGCTGTGTATATCAATAACAATCAACACTAAGACAGCCAGACCTCTTATAACCATGCATTAGTAAAAAAAAAAGAATACATTAGAACTCAATATTACGTCATATGTTCATGTGGCGATGAAAATTCTGTTTCACAGTAATATGGTACTGCAATGTAAGAAGCATTCAGATAGCAGAGAGCATAGCATTCTTCCTGATAAATATAGTAATTCTATTTGAGCAACACCCGCTCTTCCTTCTACTTGCTTTGGTCAGAGTGGAACTGTAACCACAAAATTAATTTACTCTTGCACACGTACACCCAATTAATTTTAAATCATAATTTTAAACTAACAGGAACATCCTAAACCAGGGTAGACAGAGACCTATAGATGCAATTTCATTCCTATACCTACGAATAGATACGTACCAACAATGCTACTCTTATGAAGATTACACTCCATGTCTGTTAGCAGGGAATATGCTGCTCTGACATTGTCCATCAAACTGCCCACTCCAACATTATACACATCTCTCAACCTGCAAACATATAACAGGGCTAAACACAGAAGAAAGGCATGCATAGTAGACATTGAATATATTTTATACAGTTTGCACACAGAGGCTTTTGTACCATCATTACATAACTATAGCATGACGATCAATGCATATATAGGTTTCACACATCCACAGGGAGAATTCGGTATTGCGAACTCACTTTTCAATAAAGGTTACCAGAAGGCACTGACTGTCAATCTCCTTAACCATCTTTATCAATGCTTCGACCGAAATGTCAGGACTCTGTGGTTAATAGAAAAGCAAGAATGTGTGCAATTTAAAACCAATATTTCTATAGTCTTTAATCCATTTAAATTTCATGCCTGAGACCAGTTATGGCAATCATACTAACTAGCATATTAAATCTGTTATAGTCATCCATCTGCCATTATATGTTGTTACATGTGTGTTTACTCAAATAAAACTGATAGAATTTCAATTCAACGCTCAGGCACCTTTCTGCATAATAACATTGTGGTGTTATCCCATGCCTGAGCACAAATTCTGACAAAGTTTTCACCTTGTGATGGTAAGGTATAAAATTGTCAAACACAAAAATCCTTCCTGAATAACAGTTTACACAAAAATTTCGAGATAAACAATGTCTAAAAAGAAACGGCTAACTCCACACACCTGTAGCAATGTTAGCACCATTATCGCAAAGTCTCTTCTCTGGCAGCTTGTGAACGCTCCCTTATCTTTGCTGGTCATGGTAAGGTATTCTTTAATCAATATCAACATACTGACTTTATGAGGAGTCACCTGATCCTTTAGTAACAGCCTAGGATGCTGAGAAGCCCTTGGAATGTCAGTCACAACAACAGCCATGGCCTGTTGCTAGGTGTTAAGTTGTTCAAGTTACCTACAAGGAAATGACGATAAATTTTTGTATTATATTTCTACTATTTCCTGCACAATAATATCCTGACAATTATTGGAACAAAACATAACAATGATTGAAAGGCCCTCTGTATATATAGTAAGTCCACATGGGCCACAATCTTTTTGGTGCAACATGGTTCAAAGGCTGACAATGTCTAAGACCCATATCCGTTCTTGCAACCTGCTATATGCAATAATGAAGGGCACGGCCAGCAACACATGGAAATACGCACAAGAGTTGATGCCGGCTAAAGTGTTACCTAGGAAACCAACCCATTTTAAATTGGCATTTAACTACCGCTTTATGCTATGCGATGTTATGCTTATGGTGGCACTCAGATGTGTGGTGCTTACTAGATACAATAATGTAACCTAAACCCAGGATAAGGTTACAACGCGTCCCTATGGTTTTCTGTGGAGGAACCCCTGAGTGAATCACTCAGGGCGGTTTGCTGGTGCGTTTTCAGAGAACTTCCAAACTGGGTTTATTCTAAACGGGAACTTTTCTCCGCTATCATCGAACTTACTATGTATCACACTACTCTGTATTAAACTAATATATCGTGTTACAAAAATTCGAAGCGACGAGCGGTGATTCTTCCAGCGCCATTTCTGTTGACCTGTGACGTACGCATTCCCAATGCGCATTCCCTCGTTCCAGTATTATTGATAAGCTGTCCTACCTTGTTCATATAAAACAAACTGCTTGTCCCTACGATGCTCCTACGCTGAGATAATGAGCGGTGGAAATCTGGTTTTTTCAGGAGGGAATGTTCCCCCTTCTTTTACACCTCTTGACCTTTGACCCCCAGCTTCGACATCCCAACTCGTTTTCAAATTCCCCCCCCCCCACGTCCCGAATATCGTGACCGTACGTCGAGCCGTTTAGATTTGTGCCCAACTGTTGACGGACAGACGCTCGCACG
>NW_014577317.1:0-4012 GCF_000485595.1 Priapulus caudatus | reverse complement strand
ATATTTCAATTCAACGTCAGGCACCTTTCTGATAATAACATCTGTGGTGTTATCATGCCTGAGCACAAATTCTGACAATGTTGTTCCCTCTGTGATGGTAAGGTATAAATTGTCAAACACACAAAATCCTTCCTGATAACAGTTTACACAAAAATTTCGAGATAAACAATGTCTAAAAAGAAACGGCTAACTCCACACACTGTCAGCAATGTTAGCCCACTTATCGCAAATTTCTTCGTCTGGCAGCTGTCTGTGAACCGCTCCCTTATCTTTGCTGGCATGGTAAGGTATTCTTTAAATCAAATATCAACACATATGATTTATGAGGCAGTCACCTGATCCTTTTAGTAACCAGCCTAGGATGTGAGAAAGCCCTTTGGAATGTCAGTCACAATCAACAGCCATGGCCTGTTGCTACGGGTGTTAAGATGTTCAAGTTTACCTAAAGATAATGACTGAATAAAAATTTTCTGTATTATATTTCTACTATTTCCTGCCAGCCAATGACTATCCTGAAGATTATTGGAACAAAACATAACAAGATTGAAAGCCCCTGTATTATATAGTAAGTTGCCAATGGGCCACAATCTTTTGTGCAACATGGTTTCAAAGGCTGACAATGTCCTAACGGACCCATACATCGTTCTTGCAACCTGCTATATGCCAATAATGCAAGGGCACGGCCAGCAACACATGGAAATACGCACACAGAGTGATCCGGCTAAAAGTGATTACTTAGGAAACCAACCCATTTTAAATTGGCATTTACACTACCGCTTCTATGCCTTATGCGATGTTATGCTTATGTGGCACACAGATGTGTGCGTGCTTACTGATACAATAATCGTAAACTAAACCCAGGATTTAGGTTACAACGCGGTCCCTAGGCTTTTCTGTGGAGGAACCCCCGAAGTGAAATCACTCGGGGCGTCGTTTGCTGGTGCGGTTATCAAGAGACTAAGAATTCCAAACTGGGTTTATTCCTAAACGGGGAACTTTCTCCGCTATCATCGAACTTACTATGCTATCAAACTTATCTGCTCATTAAACTAATATAACGTGTTACAAAAATTCGAAGCGACGGCGCGATTCTTCCAGCCGCCCACTTTCTGTTGACCTGCTGACGTATGATTCCAATAGCGCATAGCGTTCAGCCATAATCATTGGATGCCTGCTGTTTATGACTGGTTACCCGGTCCCACTCTCGGCTTAGTTACTTGATGGGTAATCGAGGTGGGAGGGGTGGTAGAGGTATATATTACTGCAAAGCGTGCAACAGTCGCGCCGCGGAGCAATGGCTGCGGTAATGCAATGGTCATGGAAAGACTATCGGCCGATACATAGGTGAAAGAGAGTAATAGAAAACATTCAAGAATTTGGTGGGGCCTAGTAGTAGTAAATAAATTAGTAGTAGTACTAGTAGTAGGCTACAACTAATGTAACCAAACCAAGAGGATAGGGTTACAAATGTCCTATCCTGTTTTTCTGCGGAGATGCCCGGAGTGATCACTCGGGCCGCGTTTCGCTGGTGCGTTTTCAGATTACTAAGAACTTCCAAACTGGGTTTCATTCTCAACACGAACCTTTCTCCGCGGGGGGGTTATCTGGGGAAACTTACCTATGTATTCGCAAGTACTCTGTAATTAAAACTAAGTATTAACCTGCTGTACAAAAATTCGAACGTGACGAGCGGCCGAATATATAGCGCCATTCTGTTGACGCTTGACGTACTTCGTTTTTTGAAGTGGATTCACCCGACCAATCGGCTCAGGGCGCTTGCGTTTGAGCCGATCGCTATGCGCATTGGGGAAATGCGTACGTCACAGGTCAACAGAAATGGCGCCTCAGTATATTCCGCCGCTCGGTCGACTTGCGAATTTTTCTGTAACAGGTTATATTAGTTTAATACAGAGTATTGCGATACATTGTCAAGTTCCCGAATTAGCGGAGAAATGGTCGTGTTAGAATAAACCAGTTTGGAAGTTGCTAGTATCTGAAAACGCACCAGCAAGACCGGGCCGAGTGGATTCACTCGGGCATTCCTCGACAGAAAAGGATATGGGACACTTGTAACCCTATCCTCTTGGGTTTGGAGTTACATTATTGTATCTATACTAGTATTAGTAGTAGTTAGTAGTTAAACGAATTGTCGTATTTATTTTCGCAAGCATTACCTATTTATTGAAACGCTTCAAGTGCCTGTGGACGACATAACGCAACGCAACCCAACACGACACGACACAACAAAACACAGCATATCATAACATAACGTAACAACGCTTAACATACCACGCGGAATAATAATTTATACCACAATCATACGTAAAACAGGTTCAACGAAACCGCGATGTTAGTGTTGATCAAAGACCGTGTGAACGTTACCGCCCTCTCGCGAGATGAAAGGAAAGTTTTACAACGAAAGGTTTTTCATGCAGAGCTTATTCTCATTATCATTTTTCTTCGTCTGCTGCTGCTGCTTCGCTCTTCTTCTTCCTCTTCTTCTTCTTCTTCTTCTTCTTCTTCTTCTTCTTCTTCTTCTTCTTTTTCTTTTTCTTCTTCTTTTTTTTTTTTTCTTCTTCTTATTATTATTGTTATTATTATCACCATCATCGTTATTACTCTTATAATATTATCAGGAGTAGATAATAGAAGATTTCTAATATATATATCTTCTAATAGAAGATCTTCTATTATCTACTCCTGATATTATTATTATAAATTATAGGCTGTTTGGTACCAGATTCAAGATACGAGCCTCAAAAACAATTAATTGTAAATATATACCTCAATTTTAGTAGGAGTGAATAATAACAAATTTCTTTTCACAAACTTCTGCATGGCGTTAGATATCTGGGCTCCACGAGCCGACAATATATACATTTCGGTACAGGTCCCTATATGATGCCATGCATTCTGCAGAACACGTACAATGTGAACATGTGAAACATGTAATTTTAACGATATATAGTCGTCTGTTCGGCAGATAATTTCCATGCGTGAACTGAGATCTGCGCTAATGCTACATTAAGTCAGTTTTCCTGCATTGTGTTTTGTAGGAAAATATCTGGGTTCGCGTATGCACAATGGCTGTCTAAAAAAGCGCAGTTAACGTAAACGTAGGGTAACGTAACGTAGGTAGGGTAACGTAAACGTGACACGAGCAATATATATATATCTATACGCTATATTTGATATACGTGCAGTGAACGTTATTCATGTTATTCGTATATGATGAATAAAACCATCAATGTATAAAGACTCTCTATAAGGACTTGCGTTCATTTCACTCTGGGGTTTTTCTTGCTTCTGCATTACCGTCCTACCTTCACGGTAGGAGCGGAAAATGATCCCGACACAAATGAATTACACGTGCTAACCGCAGCACGTGTGAAAGTCCAGCGTGGCCACTCCTAGGGCCACTACACTAATACTATAGGTGTACTATAAGCAAATACTATCGGGTATGATAAGCTAATACTATAAGCTATGATAAGCTAGGGTTTGTGATACCCTAGAGATTTTGTGATAAACATTCATTATATAAATCCATTTACCAATATCCCTTCTCCGTTTTAAAGGAATAGAAATTAAAATTCATTTAAAACGGAGAAGGGATATTGGTAAATGGATTTATATAATGAATGTTTATCACAAAATCTCTAGGGTATCACAAACCCTAGCTTATCATAGCTTATAGTATTAGCTTATCATACCCGATAGTATTTGCAGTGGCGTAGCCAGCAATTGGAAACAGGGGGGCCAAGGCGAGGGAGCGAAGCGACCGAGGGGGTAGGGTGTGGGAGGGGTATCCCCCCTCCCACGGTAAGGAGATTTTTGAAAATTCGTGCATGAAAATGGCATTTTCTGCACACTAAAATTCAGTATTAGGTGTAACTTATATGAGAAGTGGCATATGGCAATCCCTTATAACCCCCCGCCCCCGCGGTAGGGAGATTTTTGAAAATTCGTGCATGAAAATGGCATTTTCTGCACACTAAAATTCAGTATTAGG
>NW_014577316.1:532929-547485 GCF_000485595.1 Priapulus caudatus | reverse complement strand
GAAGACTTATTCGGCGTGCTCAGCGCTGCCATAGGGGGCGCTAAAGACTTATTCGGCGTATTCAGCGATGCCATAGGGGGCGCTAAAGACTTATTCGGCATGCTTAGCAATGCCACAGGTGGCACGGAAGACTTATTCGGCGTATTCAGCGATGCCATAGGGGACGCGGATGACTTATCCGGAGTATTCAGGGATGCCATAGAGGGCGCTGATGACTTATCCGGCGTGCTTAGCGATGCCATAGGGGGTTCTGATGACTTATCCGGAGTATTCAGGGATGCCATAGAGGGCTCCATAGAGGGCGCTGATGACTTATCCAGCTTGCTTAGCGATGCCATAGGGGGTTCTGATGACTTATCCGGAATATTCAGGGATGCCATAGAGGGCACTGATGACTTATCCGGCGTACTTAGCAATGCCATAGGGGGCGCTGAAGACAACTTGTTTGGTGTGCCTGGCGACACAACAGGGGTTATTGACGATGACTTCTTGGGCGTGTTTAGTGACAGAAAAGGGGGCGCTGCTGATGATAACTCGATCAGCATGCTGCACGATGCCACAGGGGATGCTGACGATGACTTGTCTGGCGTCGTCTCCAGAGCAGACACCATCAGCGGAACATGGTCGGGGCGGCCGGGAGAATCTCGCGGCAATAGCACACTTCGCGGTGGTCCCTCCTCCCCAACCCTTCTGTCAAACTCTTCGCCGTCGCCCGGATGCCCGGCAGCAATCAACGTGCCACCAGATGGCGCCCCAGCATCCTCGCCAAGTGGTTGTTTGCTCGTGCCTGTCGCGGTGACGAGATTCGAGGCCGTCGACGATGACTGACAACTTGTTCTGGGCTGTACAGAAGCAGATGCAGTCAGGTTGGAGCCATCTAGTGGTTGAATATCAACATATCTGTTTGGAACGTCAATCGTGACAATCTCCTGCACAATCGGCACAGCCACCAACCCTGCTGGTGGCTCTTCATGTGGAAGATGACCGCTGTCTATACTCTTAACTGTGAATGCAGTAAAACAAATCGTAAATTCACAACAGAGTGAACAGACGCCATTCCAATCCCCCTCATATTCCAAGTAATACATCCACCAGCACACATACATCCACATGCACTACAAAGAAATATCCAACTTGAACTATTTTAAAATTTCGTCTAATTGCAACCGTTTACTTCAAATGCACATCGATAACTACACGATTGTCTAATAACAATCTCACCCGAGTCCTTAGCTGCAGTGCTAAGTGGGCTCCAGCCACACATGGAGTAACTCGCCACGGAGTCGCCACCTGCTGTGCGAGGCAACGTGGTCGTATCGTGGTCCTGACACGGAGGCATACCCCTGTGTGACTGCTTTGTAGGGCTGCTGTGCATCAGCAGCACCTCTCCACCAGGGAGAGGGACGTGGGTGGTGACCGTGCAACGCGGCGGCGGCGACACGACGCAGGGTCTAACACCAGAGGTAAGGGAAGGCATCGACGCCTCACTCACGGGACAGGATTGAGTCGTGGTCATTGCAGCGGCAGCTATCGTACAGTCATCGGCTCGAGAACCGTGACGCAAAACGGACGTCCGGATTCTAGTGGAATGTTTGTTTACGTCCAACTCGTCTACTGCTGCACGACCAGAGGCTGCTGAATGGGTCACTACTCCATCACAGCTGCTAGGTTCCAGCATAGACAATGTGTCTTTACTGCTGCGAACTTTCACAATTGTACTTGCTGGAAGTGGCACAATTGTACTTGCTGGAACTGGCACAATTGCACTTGATGGAACTGGCACAATTGGGCTAGCAGGAACTAGCACAATTGCACTTGATGGAACTGGCACAATTGGGCTCGCTGGAACTAGCACAATTTCAATTGATGGAACTGGCACAATTGGGCTCGCTGGAACTGGCCTAATTGCACGTGATGGAACTGTCACAATTGAGGTTGCTGGAACTGACACAATTGCAGTGGATGACCGTGCCACAATTGCACTCGATGGAAATGGCACAATTGCACTTGCTGGAACTGGCACAATTGTGGTGGATGACCGGGCCACATTTGCAGTGTATGACCGTGCCACAATTGCACTTGGTGGAACTGGCACAACTGCTGTGGATGACAGTGCCACAATTACACTTGGTGGAACTGGCACAATTGCAGTGGATGACCGTGCCACAATTGCACTTGCTGGAACTGGCACAATTGCAGTGGATGACCGTGCCACAATTGCACTTGCTGGAACTGGCACAATTGCAGTAGATGACCGTGCCACAATTTCACTTGGTGGCACTAGCACGTCCGTCGTTAATGGCACAGAGGAACTGCTGCTACGTGGGTCTGACACGCTGATTCCACGTGGCGTTGGCTCAAACCTGTTGGCTCCTTTTCTGTCTTGCTTGCTCGCTCTCGCCACCCACATGTTCTTTTTCTTGCGCGTTCTCTCCCGCTGTTTCTCTCTCTCTATAGTTTAACCCAATCTCTCGCTCTATCTTTTTCACTCTCTCCCCCTCTCTTTCACTCGCACTTACCTTCTCTATCTCTTTTTCTAGCATTTGATCCACGACGCTGTTGTGACTGTGTGACGTATAATTTAGATACAACTAACAATATTGAAACATCGGTACATTTCTTACCAGCACATATGTACTACGATATACTTCTAATTCGTTAATGGTTTATTCGATAATATAAGTTGGAAATGCTCTCTTTCTCTAAATGCTCTATATGATTAATTGTTCTTTATTGTTAGTAACACAACCGGTCGTTTGGATGCATGGGGCGTGTTAACGTATCGCTGTCGTTTAATATATATCGTTCCTATATATTAAACCTTATCGTTATATATCGTTCCTTGTATCCCGACCCTGCCACCAACCTATTAAAACCAACGTGCAATGCCGCTTGCAATTTGTTTAAATAACAAGTAAGCGTTGTCCAATTTTATCTTGCATGCAAAACAAGAAAACGCCTTTCACGAATTGGCAGTGCACATTTGTACAACACCTTAGGGCTCAAAAAAACCGGAAGCGCAATAGAAGAAATATTTAAATGCCAACAAATATCCGCACAGCGAAATCGTTTTATACTTCTCATGCATCACCGGAAACGAGCTAGTTTCCCGGACGGCAAAACCTGCACTCACACACGCTTTCGCACAATAGACGCGGTCAGTCGCCTATCTAGGAAGTGTATCTTGTACGTTAAGCAGAACACCCGCCGCGGACAAGGTTCAATGATCTCGCCAGCAGTGAACGCAGCGTTGTCAGTCGCGAAACCGTCCCTATTCTACTGCGTGCTGAATACACATTGTATAATAAATAAACGACCATTTGTTGGTCTTGTACACAATGTGAAATAAAACAAGTGCACATTAACGGCGCACTTCTGTACTATATATACATACATACAATAATATAATAATAATTTTCGGGTGCCTTACTGGACTACTGGCCTAGTGGGCTAGTGAAGAGATGCAATAAAATATTCACAATAACATTTCCTAGCACCCTGCTGAAGACAGTAGTTAGAGGATTGTGCGTGGTGCAAGTAAAGTGTAGCTTAATTCCCGAGCACAGAACTATGCGTCACAGTATATGTACCCAGTTTGATACGCGAATATTTAACAAATATATATATATATATATATATATATATATTTATTTATATGTAACGTTTGAGCCAGTCACGGCCTCAATGTGTGCCACAGGTTCGATCATGAATCAACACGCGGACACGCGCAGTAACGGAGACCACAACACCAAGTTTGGTATTCAAACCGGGAACGCCGGTGCTTTTATTAGCATACCGACCGACAGGCCGTATTGTTTGATACTGTATATACTGTGTTTACTGTTTCTGGGCATTTAGCCCAAGTTTGTGTGGCGTTTATAGCTGCCGGCCTGTCGGTCGGTATGCTAATAAAAGCACCGGCGTCCGCGTGTGGATCCATGATCGAACGTGTGGCGCACATTGAGGCCGTGACTGGCTCAAACGTTACAGTGGTGCCGTGACCAGGATCCACGCAAAGAGCGAGCAGGAGAACAGCCCAGGTGCTGAATTCCTGCTGGATTCCAGGCAGCGGTAACCTCACTCCCGACGGGGTCGTGTTGGCTTGTGCCCTATGCAAATGCCGCTCGCTACCAGGTCCGAGCCAGTGGGCAGGCGAGGGGCTGGTGTCACTCGCCGGCACCCGGCTGTGGTTGGCGGGGCTGCGAGGATCCCTAATGCTGCAGTGGCTGAGCGTACGGCCGCCGCCACTGCGCCAAAACGTCCTGCACCTAAAAAGACACGTCGCAGTGTCCCCTTTCCGACGAGGGAGGATGTCCTTGGCCTCTGCTTGCCCGTAGATGGTTCTACCCGGCAAAAGATAAGTGCCAAGGCCCCTCAAGTAGCTGCGGGACTAGGGCTGGTGGATGCATCGCTTGACCATCGTGTGGGAGGCCAGCCGGAGACCATGGGTTTCCCGGTCGTGAGCCATGAGTTCCACGCCCATCGCTCGGCCCTTTTGAACCTGTCCCAAGACGGCTGGACGTCAGTGGGTGTGGACGGTGGAAGGCTGAGTGGCTCGCCCCACCGTGCCCCAGCACGTCTACCTCTTGGGCAAGTCTGACGGGTCGAGCAACGAATTGCCCTGGCGAGGTGCGACGGGGGTATCAACCCGTCAACCCTGTCCCCTGGAATAGGCCGGAAATGTCCAGTTGGAGACGCGAAGGCCTGCCTGGGCATACCAGGCAGCAGGCCCCGATGAGATTGCGCACATTCTCTGGTCAGGGGGTAGAGCCATTAGATGCGTTCTTCTGGCATTTTGACGTCGTGGCACGTCACAATGGCTGGACTGCCGGCGAGCGTCATGCAAATCTGGCTGGTGCTCTGGATTACCCGGCGTCCGCCGTTCTGTACGAATGCACAAATAAATCCTCCGAGGAAGAGATTCGCTGGGCGCTGACGGCTAGGCTGCAGCCTCCTGGCTCTGAACTCGACCGACGTCTCTGTCTCGATGAGCGGATGAAACGGCCGACTGAGAGCTGGGCTGAGTTAGGGTTGAACTCGGACTCTCCCGGTTGGAATGCAGCAAACGTGCACGCTGGCTGGTGCTCCTTGCGATTACGGACGCTGCCCAGAAAATCGATGTGATGGATAGAGATGATGGCACTGCAGAGTGCGCGGCACGGGCCGCTGATCAATATGAGTTGATTACGAGGTCGACTCGAGGATCCGTCTCTCGCAAACCGGAAGCTCGTCCGGTAGCCACAGCACAGGCACCGATGGGGGGATGATCTCCCTCAGCCTGGGAAGGAACAAAACCCAAAAGCCTGAAGGCACAGTAATCAAGGTTTTAGAGTCCCAGCTGTTAGCTACGGCTTTGGAGCAGATTAATACCCTAGTACAGGCACTGATGGCGGGGAACGCTAAAGGCGCACCGCACAGAGCCGCTGGAAAGGGTCAGCTGGGTCAGCGGACAGACGGTAAGGCGGTGCAGTGTTACAACTGCCGCCGATACGGGCATATCTCTCGTCACTGCCCTACCCGTACCGTTGAGCTGAAGTCAGAAGCTCTGCCATGCTCTCACAAGAGTCAGCGACGCCGGTGGACCTGGTCCTTAGATAAGGGCTCGGGAAATGAGTAGTGGCCAGCCCATGTGCACCACCGCATCCAGTACACAGTCGTTCCGGGCTGCGGCTTGCCCAGGTGACGAGCTGTCGGCTCCAACCTCGGCCGCGAGCTGCCTGGCTGCGTTCGGTGGAACTCTGTGGTCAAATGATTGACTTCACAGTAGACACTGGCGCAGAAATTTCGTTACTGGATCCGGCATCCTTCCTCTCGTTACCCCCGTGTAGGCCTGGCCTGCAGGAAACGGATGCGAGGTAGGTAAATGCTCAGGGAAATGATATCCCTGCGGTGGGGGGAGTGTGCACGGACCTGGCCATCCACGGTAGGCAGTATACCCACAACCTGCTCGTTGTGGAGTCGAGTCTTCGCGGAGGGTTGCTCGGACTGGATTTCATGCGTAACCGAGGGTGTCAGCTGGACGTGACCAGAAGGCATCTGATAATTGACAACGTCATGCACGTGCTGCATGAGAAGAATGGGTTGCAGAGGCGGGTGCTGCGGGCAGCATGCCGCACGGTACTTGCCCCGAACCACGGTGCTGTGGTAATGGGTGAATTTGACAAAGATTTCTGGCCCAGAGACATGTTAGCAGTGGCCGAACCCACTAAGAAGTTCCGGGAGAGATACAGAGGAAGTGGAGCTCTCATGGCCCAATGTCTGGTGGACACCAGCGGGCATGACGTTCCCCTCTCTGTTGTCAACTCAAGGAACACGGAGCTGGTCATCAACCCTGGTACCGAACTAGCTTGGCTGGAACCGGTCACGCAGGTTGCTCTGGCAGAAGTCCGAGATGACTCAAAAATTGAAGTTGAGAACAAACAGCCTGAGGTCCCGGGTCATCTTCAACCCCTGTTAGATGGGGTGGATGAAGCTCTGACCCACAAACAAAGGATGGCTGTAGCAGAGATGCTCTGTCAGTATGCCTCTTTTGTTTACTCCTATGTTTACTGCTTCCGGTGGGAAGCTGGGCCATACTAGTCTCGTGCGGCTTACTATTAATACGGGTACGCACCCCCCTATTAAGCAAGCCTCGAGACGCTGTGCCTTGACGAAACGGGAGGTGATGAATACGGAGGTCGGGAAAATGCTTCGTGATAGCATGATCCATCCGAGCAGTAGCCCTTGGGCTTCCCCTGTCGTGTTAGTCACGAAGAAGGATGGCAGTACCCGGTTCTGTGTAGACTATTGCTGCTTGAATAAGGTTACCATCAAGGATGCGTACCCCCTTCCAAGAATCGACGATACATTGGAATCCCTGGCCGGCGCCCAGTGGTTTTCCACAATCGATCTGACGAGCGGGTATTGGCAGGTCGAGATGGACACAAGGGATGCTCCCAAAACGGCGTTTAGTACCCGGGAGGGTCTATTGGAATCAAGGTCATGCCATTTGGGTTATGTAATAGCCCAGCGACCTTTGAGCGGTTGATGGAGCTGGTCCTTCGAGGATTGCAATGGACGGAGTGTTTGGTCGACCTCGATGACGTGATCATTTTCGGGCAGTCATTTGAGAAGGCGTTGGCCAACCTCCACCATGTGTTTGACCGATTGGCAAATGCCGGCTTGAAGCTCAACCCGACAAAGTGCTCGCTATTTTGGAGAAGTGCCTCGTGTTGTGACGGCCGGTGGCGTCCAGTGGGATCCTGAGAAGGTAAAAGCGGTAGGACAGTGGGAGGTGCTGCGATCTGTTGCGGACGTGCTGAGCTTCCTGGGATTCGCTAATTACTAGCGGCAATTTATCTCAGGCTTTGCTACTACAGCGCAGCCACTGACGCAGCTTACACGAAAAGGTGTCTGTTTTCGGTGGTCAGATGAATGTGAGGAGGCCTTCAATACTTTGAAACGGCAACTCACCACTGCCCCAGTACTTGCATATCCCCACAGGGATGGCGATTTCATACTGGACACGGATGCCAGTGCGTCAGCAATGGGCGCTGTTCTGTCTCAGGTCCAATATGGAGATCAGAAGGTCATAGCCTATGCCAGTAAGACATTCGGTCCAACTTAGCGGCGGTATTGTACTACGATTCGTGAGTTGTTGGCTGTCGTAACGTTTGCCAAGTATTTCCGTCATTACCTGATCGGCCGGCCATTCCGAGTCCGAACAGATCACGCCTCCGTGACATGGCTTCTTAACTTCAAGGACCCGGAAGGCATGGTGGCCCGGTGGATTGCGTATTTAGGCACATTCGACATGCGGATTGAGCACCGTCCTGGTAAATTGCATGCCAATGCAGACGGCTTATCCCGGCCGCAAAATTATTTTTCCCACTTGAGTTCCGGACCCCAATCTTTCCACAGCCAATCAGCGCACTCCATTCACTCGACTTCGCTCTTATTTAGCATATGTCATGCGTGATTTTCAATAACCCTGTATAGCCCACCAGGTAGCGCGCCGGCGTTACGTCTCAACGGTCGTTGGTTCGAATCCCGTATGTTTTTTAATTATTTTCCTGTTTAATCTTTATCCATTTAACTATTGTTTTCCAATTAACGCAAATATTTACATGATTTATTAACAATTTAATTAAAATTATTATTTTTTTATTTAATTAAATTTATTAGTGTTAATTAAATTTAATTAGGGTTAGGGTTAGGGTTAGGGTTAGGGTTAGGGTTAGGGTTAGGGTTAGGGTTAGGGTTAGGGTTAGGGTAAGGGTTAGGGTTAGGGTTAGGGTTAGGGTTAGGGTTAGGGTTAGGGTTAGGGTTAGGGTTAGGGTTAGGGTTAGGGTTAGGGTTAGGGTCCGGAACTGCAGTGGGAAAAAAAATTCGCATTCCGGCCGCCGGGATGTCGTACGTGCAAACGGCAGGGTTGCCCGGATTGTCACAGAATTATACTGGCTCGAGTGAAAGCACAGAAGACGGCTCCAGGTCGTCCTGTGCGTACTCGGCGACGGCCAAGGGTCCGAGTGCCTTGTCCTTTTGAGCTCCAAGCTACGCTCTGTCAGTGGACAGATGCGCAGGTTCGGGAGTGGCAGCGGGCAGACCCCACAATGAAGCGGGTGATGCAACTTCTGCAAAAGTGCGAGGCTCGGCCTCCGTTCTCTGAACTTGCAGCTGAGTCACTAGAGGCCCGACGATATTGGGAGTTATGGGAACTCCGGAGAGGACTGCTGTTCCAAGTGTGGGTTCCAACATACTCCCAGGGGTCTTCCATACTTTAGTTGGTGGAGCCCCCAATCATCCGCCAGGAGTTGTTGGATGCTCTCCACGGTGGTCGCATTGCGGCACACCTAGGCATTCGGAAAACGCTGTCCCGGATTCGGCAACGATTCACGTGGCCGGGTATCCGCACGGACGTCCAACGTTGGTGTCGGCAGTGTGATACGTGCGCTCGGCGAAAAACCGGGCGACGTAAGCAGGCTAAGCTGCAGCAGCAGGCACCATGGGAAAGGCTCGCGGTCGATTTTCTTGGGCCCCTCCCGGTGACAGGGGCAGGAAATCGTTACATACTCGTGGCCTGTGATTATTTCACCAAATGGGCAGAGGGGTACGCACTTCCTGACCAGACTGCACAGACTACGGCTGATTGCTTGTTTTCACAGCTGTTTACCCGGTTTGGCTGCCCACGGCCGCTCCACTCCGACCAGGGTCGTAATTTCGAGTCCAAATTCTTTGCCGGAGTATGTACACTCCTGGATATAGAAAAGACTCGGACGACCCCGTACCATCCACAATCTGACGGGCTGGTTAAACGTTTTAAGAGAACATTGTTGGATATGTTGGCAAAGGTTGGGAGTGAGCAGAAAAATGACTGGGACCAACATCTTCCTTATGTCATGGCGGCCTACAGAGGTACAGCCCAAGAGCGGGTGAGCCCAAACCTCATGATGTTTGGTCGTGAGGTTAGCTTGCCGGTAGAGCTCATGTTTGACCGACTCCCAGGTCCGGACGTGCAGAATTGTCCCGTGGAATACGTTTAATGGGTGAGAAAGGCTACCCGCGCCGCGCATCGGCGTGCCCGCAAAATACTTCTAAGGGCGGCAGAAAGACAAAAACGCAACTACGACAAGTCCGTCGTTTGTGCGCATTTGCCGCCTGGTACATGAGTCTGGCGGTATTACACCCCTGAAGCTGGGAAGCTTGGGAATCCATGGCAGAGTCCCCTCCTGGTGGTTCGGGAGCGTGGTACCTTACACTGGATCCAGGCTGAAAAAACGACAATCCTTATGTAGTCTCTATCGATGACCTGAAACCCTACCTTGGCGGAAACGCGCCCGCAGCTTGGTGCATCTCGGACCTGGTCCTGGATAAAGCTACCTCTGTGAATCGCTTAGTAACCAAGCGAAAGGAGGATGGTGTTTGGGACATACCCGGCTCGGATAGGGTGAGCATTCACCCCAAAATATCTGATACCCGGGCGGACGTAGACATATCCGATACAGATGTGATGATGGCAGATTTCGCAGCAGAACTCCCTGTGAAACCTTATGTCGATGGCGGGTTGCCTGTGGCAACCGCCGATGCGGCCGTAGCAGGTGTCGAACCATCGGAGAATTCAATGGAGATCCCCTATTCGGGTAATGCCGAACCTGGACAGGTCTCGGACCCGGTCCGCAGAGCTCGGAGAAGGCGTGGCCCTATCTATGTTCCCCATGAGAGGCAGCCTGGGAAGCGTATGGCGTGTGGTCCACGTCATTTAGGTTTCCCGGGATGAACACAAGGGCGTGTTGTCAGATCGGGCATCAAGAGCTTGCCTGCCATGGTTATTGGCAAAACCGTGCAGTCTGTGCCATAACATCACGTCAGACCGGGAATAGTTCCCGCCATAACTATTAACGTTATGCGGTCTGTATGCGACATACCGTACGCTAGGCGTAGCCAGGTGTCACGAGTGGTTGGGTGAGTTGGCCAGTTGTTGGAAAAGGAAGGGCGTTACCCTTTCCTAAGCCTCGGCTGGTTACGTGTAGTAACCCCGGGAGCAGGCACATTAGGCAATTCTCATTCCCGTAAGTTGCACTCCACGAACGAGTCGGTCAGCTAGTCTTGTGTGTCAATCCTAGGGACACTGTAAGACGATGATTGCGACGTAATGCTTCCCGCACGTGAGACCGATTGAACACGGGCACGGGTGAGGGTCACACCTCTCCGTCGGTATACAACGCCAGTATACTTGGTAATGGTAGGCCTGGAGCAATCCAACAGGTACGATGGGTGTTCCGTACGAGGATTATGGCGAGTAACTACCTTACCTCTGTCCGGATCGAAGCAGTGGCGCCCCTCCCGTGTGAGTAAGCGCTCTTGGATAGAGACGTCCGAAACCTTGACACCCCCTTGCCTGCGTGTGGGTTAGTTCGTGGCGGGGGTTGAGTGCTATCACTAACCTCCCACATGGCAATTAGAGGTGATGACTCATTGCAGTAGCAGTGTACGGTGGTGACGTGGAGCACACGCTCCGGGACCACGAGGCACCCATATTCATATGCACTCGGAGTGGGCTATTGGTGTGGATTGCGTTCACGCACTCCCCTTTCCCAGGTGGGAGTCGGAATTCTACAGGGAACGAAGGTCGAGCATGGTGACCAGGTACCAGGCTGAAACCTCAGATCCCAATGCCAGCTCCCCTGGATGCTGGGTTTCACTGATGTAGCTTGGCGAGAATCAGATGAATGATTCACCTGCTCGATCGTGGTTTATCGAGGGGGCTCCCGCCAGGAGTGGAGAGATGGGGCGTGTGGCTTCATTCTTCCAGCCCATATAAGCTTGGGCGGTGCTCATTCACGATCAAGTATGGCAGGCTCAGCAAGTTTTCTCGGGAGCTCTCTGCCGATTTAGTGCTGGCGATAGACGTTCCAGGCATGGATGCGGAGTCATGGGTATGCTCCCCAGTGCCTACCGGTCAGGAAATAGATCACTTAGAGGCCAAGAGGAGCAGGAGCCCTGTTCGGCGGTGTGCCAGTCAGCGCCTCACTCGTACCATCCGCCTGCTGGTCGTGGTGCGGAGCTTGTGCGCTGCCCACGTACCACGCGGGAGAGCATGAGATGGAGTTCCACTGCCGCACCACAGGCACTCATGCTTGCCCGATGAAGGACTGCCGCTTCCGGTCTCCGGTGGGCCTCGTCTACAAGATGGTCCAGCACCTGAGCCGGGTCCACCAGGTGCGCAGGAAGCATCCGTCTGCAATGCCTAGCGCCTGGGCGACGACGACCGATCCGCTTGCGGCCCACAAACATACTGGTGTGGGATATCTGCTGCCGTTGATGGGAGCTACCATTCCGTATCCGGACCACTTCCGAGGGCAGGCGAAGGCAGCACGTGTGGCAGCATTGGAGCGCTCTGCTAAGGAGGGACGCGGAAGGAAGCGAAGAGTCTCGCCCCTGGCATCTGCGGCAAGGAAGAGCAGGCACTCGAGCAGAGAGTGCTTCGCCGCGGATGCTGACATACGCGCATGGAGGCTACCCCGCATCTCGTGGAGCAGCAGCCTCGGCCCCGCATTGGACTGAGAATGCAGATGTCAGCTGCGGAGCTCCGCGTCGCGGAAAGCATAAGGGAGGCCCGGCTGCTCGACGATACACGCGTCCGTGTGCGCGCGTGCGGGGATTAGGTAGGGCAGCGTCGCGTGCGGTAATAAAACATTTATTGAGACGTAAAGACTGGATATTATATCTTCTGTTTTTAATCATGGTCGCTCCGATGTAGAGCATGTGTTTATATCTGTTGCAACGCAATATGATATGACATGCAGGGTGTATTATTCGCGCAGTGTGGGGGCACATTAGAAACGGGAAAATGTAAACATTGACAAACTTTAACGTACCAGAGCTTGCTGGTGTAGACTTGGTCCGTTCACACTTGGGTGACACGTGTACGGTCGTACGCCATATGTATATATACACTACTGGTCGGTTGCAGTTGTCACAGTAGTTCAATGAGTCCACTGTAGGCAAATCCCTAACGGTACAAGTATATATTGAAGGTATGGTCTGTGTGGCTGCTATGGTTTATTTGACTGGTAAGAGGATTAATGGTGAACAGACAGGCTGCAAATAGCGCCCTCTATCTAGTAGCGCCCTCTATGTTATGGCTATATTCCTATAAAAAAGCCGGGTCACGCCCCGGCCCAGTGTTGAACACTGGCCGCAGCGCTCACTACCCAAGGACCACGGCCGGAGCCGCTATCCATTCGCCCGTGCCGACAGGCGCAAATGCTCTTGCTTGGAAGTTGGATATATGATAACGGTTTTCGCATAGTGAGACAGGAAAATATCGCACTGTTTCAGTGTGATTTCTCTGCCCTGCCGATGCGGCCACGGAGGACGTATATAAAGTGTGTAAATTGTGTAGTAGTTATTTGGATATGTTGTAATATAAGAATGCCCTATGCTGCGTTCATGGGTTTATTTCGCGCTGCCCCTGCACGTGTATAATTGTGCCGGTGCATTTGCTAATGGGAAATTTAAATTAGTTGGCAATGTAATGAATGGTATGATTAAATTTTAGTTTGTCCCATGCTATGCTGTTTTGTTACAAACATTTGTGTCTAGTTTTGTTTAAAATTTCTGTCACACAGGTTGATATTACGTACGGTGTTGCCGGCGACGGGGTAGTTCCCGCCCATTGCAGCAAGCCGTCAGGTCTCCGCTGCGGTGGGTCAGTTGGCTGTGTAGGTAAAACGTGACGTTTTGGTGCACGGAAATCATGTTGGGAGAGTTCCCATGAAGAGGCGGCCAAGACTCGGCAAAGGAAAGGGGGTAAGGTAGGGTAAAGGGTCTACCGAGATCACGTGACCCGCGTCCTAAGGTGATTCAAGTATAACGGGTAGGGATTCACCTCCGTCACATGACCCGCGTCCTAAGGTGATTCAAGTATAACGGGTAAGGATTCACCTCCGTCACGTGACCTGCGTTGCCGAGATGTTAAGGTGACCCGAATCCCTGGATCTTATAGGAATGGTCCACGTGGGGTAGCCACGTGACCATTATGGGTATATAAGCTGCTGCTCCTCGCAGTAAGAGTGTGCACTGGCGTCTCTCGCCAGCGGCTCCATGGTACACAACGCAAGGCTTATCAACGAGTGGTAAGATGAACGTTCACGTTTCATTCCCCGACTCACCCTCTGCCTGGTGCTTGCTGACGGCTTGACCGTCCCTGCACGCAGGCACGTTAATCCTGTTTGATACTGTATATACTGTGTTTACTGTTTCTGGGCATTCAGCCCAAGTTTGTGTGGCGTTTATAGCTGCCGGCCTGTCGGTCGGTATGCTAATAAAAGCACCGGCGTTCCCGGTTTGAATACCAAACTTGGTGTTGTGGTCTCTGTTACTGCTCGTGTCCGCGTGTGGATCCATGCTCAAACCTGTGGCGCACATTGAGGCCGTGAATGGCTCAAACGTTACATATATATATATATATATATATTTATTTATTTATTTATCTATAAACGCGCGCATAGGAGTACGCGTGTGTGCGTGCGTGTGTGTGTGCGTGTGTGTGTGTGTGTGTGCGTGTGTGCACAAGTTGCAAACCGGAGTTCGTTTATGCGTGGAACAACACGAACGAACGTTCTGCTCTGCCGAATCGACCGGTAGTTACCCCTCAGGGAGTCCGACCGTACCTGGCTGGTCGTGTCAGCACAGCAGACGCACACCAGTTCAACACGTCGTGACACGTGGACGTCAGACAACATGCGACTCACCGCGCTACTCGCCATAGGACTCTGTGTCTCTGCGCGTAAGTAGAAACTGGCACTGGCTAGTCGACCCGCACTAGCTTGTACGTTGCAACATATGTATTCAAATAAACGACGTAACGATGTGTTTACGATCACTGACCGACGAATAGAGTAACGACGAAATACCAGGGCTACATTTGGTGCCGTTTGACCAAAAGAACTGAGTATTCCTTCGCGGACGCAACGTAAGGTATCCACTATGCCGATCTACGGAAGATGGAGAAGGAAGAAGACACAGGAGTCGCTGGGTACACCGCTGGCAAGAAAACTGGTAAGAGCGAAACGG
>NW_014577316.1:531128-532763 GCF_000485595.1 Priapulus caudatus | reverse complement strand
GAGAGAGAGAGAGAGAGAGAGAGAGAGAGAGAGAGAGAGAGAGAGAGAGACGGGAACAACAGCAAGAGTAGGAGAAACGAAGATGGACGGAGAGCGAGAGAGAGAGAGACAAAGAATGACGGAGAGCGAGAGAGAGGGACGGAAAGAGCGAGACGCGGGAGAGAGCACGGTGGATACACACGGCGTAAGAACTACTGTGAGTAAGTCAGCGTGAATGAAGGAAGGGCCGGTGCTGCATCCGTGATACTGCGAGGGCAAGTCCGAGTCTCGACCTATGTGAGAGAAGGCGAGGCTGACCAAGGGTTTTTGTGGCATCTTGTGCGGCTACATTGATGTTATATGGAAAATGGTAAACGTGCTTTAGGTCGGGCGTTTCTAGGGTCATTGTGAAATGGAGGTAGGACGCGGTCTGGGAGAACGGGTGACATGTGCGCTCAGGATGTAGGGATTTTGGGGGTAATAAAATTATATAGAAGAGCGATTAGAGAGAAGAGAAGAGAGATGTAGGAGCAGGAGAGTCTGGTTGTGATCGCGCTGAACGAGCCCTAACGGGAAGAGCTTGATTCGGATAGGACGCTATGATACAGCATTGCCACTATTCTATATTAATATTTACGTTTACATGGTGTATTTGTAATCAGTCAGGAGACTAACAAGCCGATTAAATTACCAGTTTAATCGACTTGAATATGGCGGGGTGAAATGTGGCAATGCGAAATAAGTTACTGCGCCATAAACAGCTAATGGCTCATTGTCACACCTCCGAACCTGTTTTACCCGGGCAGCGGAATTATACAGAGCAACAAGGCCGTGACATCATGGAACCGGCTCAATACAAGGGGCGGCCTTGGTGGCCTATGGGGGCCGGCCTATAAAAGGGAGAAAGCAGAAGATTCGGGAGAGTCGGGTGTGGCACTGGCTAGTCGATACCTACCTACCTGATACTATTGCAGCGCGAGAACATCATATATTCGAGCGTGTTCACGGCTGAGCCTCGGTCGATGATAATTTGATGCGTTGCCCGACAGGTTGTTATTGCGAACGCTTAATGGCTGACATCAGGCTCCTAAATAGGGCGCGGTGGTATTCGTTATTCCGCCTGATGACCGCTTGGCCTCGGATAAGTACCGACAGTATGTCGCGTGCTGTCATCTAATATCGCCACCAAGAAATGCAAGCCTACCAAGTAACGGTTACGCCCCTTCTCATATATACATATAGGAGCGAGATTTTTCGGAAACCTCAGGACCTATGTCTACGATGTCCGCGGCGAGGTTCACATTCTGGACAACAACCGCATCATGCTGCGGCAATTCACCTACACCCACCGATCTGGGCTAGGTGAAGAAGGTATTCTACTCTCCCTATTCTGCGCTGCTATTCTACGAGCAAAAGTCCCAAGCTAAATATCCGTTTGATTGTTATGCTCCCTTGCTTTGGTTACTACGCAGGGCCGTAACTAGCGGTCGGTGTGGATGTGTGCATGTGTGTGTGGGGGGGGGGGCAAGCAGGACAGTTACCTCCCCCGCCTAACAAACTTATTCACATATTACGGTCAATATCTAACGGCCAGCAGTTACTGCCTGCGGTTAACTGCCCGAGGAGGGAGAATTACGGCAAAACGAGTTAACTACG
>NW_014577316.1:521315-529954 GCF_000485595.1 Priapulus caudatus | reverse complement strand
CACTACTCCTACCGTCATCATTTACATTCACAGTGATAGTACGCCGCATCACTGATAATTCCATCGAGTATTTCGCCACTCGACTCTGACTGTCATCAACACATTCTCTATATCTCCCGATCTTCAACAACTACGATAATTTGCTAAACGACGCGGTTTTGTAGGTGTAAACCGTCTGATCGGAGATGGAGTCAGCAGCGGTAACGTCAACCTTCTCAACCTCACACATATCTCCGTGCGAAATCTGCAAGTAGACTTCAAGTATCCAGGTACACAAGTGGTCGATTGCGCATGCTTACGCAGCTGAAATAATTTCCTTTGCATAAGGCCTTTTCATTTTCATTTTTTAATTTATAGATTGTCAAATATTATAGAAACGATGCATTTTTCATGATTTTACTACATAATAAGTAGTGACAATAGTTTAACATCCCATTGGTCAATAGTAGTATAGCGGATTAGCTGCGTATAGACAGTGTTTATTGCACGATACAATTTTCCTTGCAGCTGTGTACTTCATTGCGGGAATCTCGGATGGCTCATTTCCCAGTGCCTCTAACCTCGTCGCTTATCTCGACGTCAAGCCCGGATCCTCGTAAGATTTTTCATACTTCCCTGCATACTTCACATTTAAAAACCCGCGTATAAGAACCTGCATTTTTCCAAGTTAGCCTAAAAAGGTTCTTATATAATTGGAGTTTACTGGGAAATTAGGCTATTTAGGTTCTTAAACAGGTTAATTCTTATTTTCTTAAGAAAAAAAGGTGCTTGTTGCTGGTAGAATATTGGTGCGGTCCATTGATTATATAAAATAGGCATATAATTATGTATATATTATATGCATTTATATATATTTATATTTATATAATGTTAAAGGCGTAATAAGCCCATTGATTATGAAATGTTTACGAATGCTAGAGTAACTAGCACCTTGTGTAGTTAATAAGTACATAACCTAATAGCCATATGCGTATTAGTTTGTCCAATATCACTGCTGGTTACATTACTAACAAGACTTGAAATCGGTTGTTGATATGTATCAACGTATCATTTACGTGCCGTAAATGTCATCCATGAGTCAAGTGATTACATAAACATTTGTGCGGCCCGTATGTTTTGGACGCCAGATGAAATGGAGGTGTCAGCCGTGTAACCACAGCCATGGACTAAACATGGAAATGGAGAACACACGTACTAATCACGGACGCACATGGACAGCCCTGAAAAAAAGTTCCTTATCACGAGCGTCCATGTTTACGAATTCACTGATGATAGCATTGCGTACGGCCGAGCATGCGTGCGAAAATGTCCGGTGCACTATAAATCTGTATCACACCCGCTTCGCCGGCAGCACTTTGAAACTGTAAACAACTGATTTTTCGACTGCGAATTTTAATTAGGCATTTCTTAGTAACCAGCAGTGACATTGGACAAACTAATACGCGTTTGGATGTAAGGTTATGCATTTGTTAACTACACAAGGTGCCAGTTACTCTAGCATTCGTCAACATTGCATAAGCAATTATGGGCTTATTATATGCCTTTAATTTATATTTATATTAACTCATACAGTATCTATATCTGAAGTGAAATTGTAAGGGATTTGGTTTATTTTCATTGCCTGATTTGTCAGAGCTGGTTTTAGTTGATTTATTAATTTGTAAGTGTTAACTGAATTTTATCAAATAAGAACGTGTTTAAAATTTTAGGCTAAAACAGGTTCTCATGTCAAGGGGGCCTAAATGAAAAATCTTAGCCTAACAGGTTCTTAATCACTAGGTTCTTATATGCGGGTTTTTACTGTACTTCACTCGATAGATTATTGCATCGCATGTACGCACGCACGTGCATTTGCTAATAGGAAATTTAAATTAGTTGGCAATGTAATGAATGGCATGGTTAAATTTTAGTTTGTCCCATGCTATGCTGTTTTGTTACAAACATTTGTGTCTAGTTTTGTTTAAAATTTCTGTCACGCAGGTTGATGTTACGTACGGTGTTGCTGGCAACGGGGTAGTCCCCGCCCGTTGCAGCAAGCCGTCCTGCTGCGGTGGGACAGTTGGTTGTGTAGGTAGAACGTGACGTTTTGGTGCACGGAAATCTTGTTGGGAGAGTTCCCATGAAGAGGCGGCCAAGACTCGGCAAAGGAAAGGGGGTAAGGTAGGGTAAAGGGTCTACCGAGATCACGTGACCCGCGTCCTAAGGTGATTCAAGTATAACGGGTAGGGATTCACCTCCGTCACATGACCCGCGTCCTAAGGTGATTCAAGTATAACGGGTAAGGATTCACCTCCGTCACGTGACCTGCGTTGCCGAGATGTTAAGGTGACCCGAATCCCTGGATCTTATAGGAATGGTCCACGTGGGGTAGCCACGTGACCATTATGGGTATATAAGCTGCTGCTCCTCGCAGTAAGAGTGTGCACTGGCGTCTCTCGCCAGCGGCTCCATGGTACACAACGCAAGGCTTATCAACGAGTGGTAAGATGAACGTTCACGTTTCATTCCCCGACTCACCCTCTGCCTGGTGCTTGCTGACGGCTTGACCGTCCCTGCACGCAGGCACGTTAATCCTGTTTGATACTGTATATACTGTGTTTACTGTTTCTGGGCATTCAGCCCAAGTTTGTGTGGCGTTTATAGCTGCCGGCCTGTCGGTCGGTATGCTAATAAAAGCACCGGCGTTCCCGGTTTGAATACCAAACTTGGTGTTGTGGTCTCTGTTACTGCTCGTGTCCGCGTGTGGATCCATGCTCAAACCTGTGGCGCACATTGAGGCCGTGAATGGCTCAAACGTTACATATATATATATATATATATATTTATTTATTTATTTATCTATAAACGCGCGCATAGGAGTACGCGTGTGTGTGTGTGTGTGTGTGTGTGTGTGTGTGTGTGTGTGTGCGTGTGTGGACAAGTTGCAAACCGGAGTTCGTTCATGCGTGGAACAACACGAACGAACGTTCTGCTCTGCCGAATCGACGGACAGTCACCCCTCAGGGAGTCCGACCGTACCTGTCAGCACAGCAGACGCACACTAGCTCAACACGTCGTGACACGTGGACGTCAGACAACATGCGACTCACCGCGCTGTTCGTACTCGCCCTAGGACTCTGTGTCTCTGCGCGTAAGTAGAAATAAATTATATCATGTTTTATTTGTTATTGTATATAATCAAGCGCGCTCGATGCTACGCGTAAGATATAGTTTATATATATATGGGATATTTAGTAATTGTGATATAATAAGTGCACACAAACATACTCACAGTATGGGTTAGTTTTTAAAGCCTTTACACGTTTGAATGCAGACCTACATGTTAGGTGCTATGCATCGACCGAACAACTTGTTCGCTTCCGCCGTTCCTTAGCTCTGTCGCTAAGCTAGTGAACGTTCTTGCATTAGGTATGCGAGGTTCAATCGGATCGCGTGCATCCGCGTAAGTCACCATCGCTCACATTATAATCATACCGAATGATACTTGGTTATAAATACATTTCTTCAAGAGCGTATAAAGAAGCTTCTTTATACGCTCTTGATTTCTTACTTCCGTGTGTTTCCTCTGCTGTGATCTGTGTGCTACTGCGTGTTAAACCCCCCCCCCTCAAACACCCGCACCGCAAAAGCGGGTTTGTATCTCAGACCGGTACATTGACGGTTGTTCGCGGGGCATCGACTCCATAAGCGGCTCATTGAACTCATGCTCTTTCTCCTGCCTTCTCGCTCTCTCTCCCCCTCTCTCGTTCCCTCGCTTGCTCTCTCTCTCGCTTGCTCTCTCTCTCTCGCTTTCTCTCTCGCCTTCTCTCTCGCAATCCCCCTCTCTCTGTGTCTCTTTCTCATTCTCTCGCGCTCTCTCTATCTCTCTCGCTCTCTCTCTCTCTTTCTCGCTTGCGCGCTCTCTCTCTTTTTCTCTCTGATTAAGGGACTAACTAGCTGATGACATATTCATTCCTGCATTAAAGCGGAACAGGCTAGCAGCTGTTATAACGGACGACTGGTTCAACAAGCAGCTTTGATCGACAAATGTTATTTCTGTCAGAAAAAAACAGGTTTATCCTTATAGAACCATGTGTCAGGGTTGATAATAAGCTACTCTGTCTGTTCTATTTTTACCAAACGTATTAGCACATTTTCTGTGCTCATGTCAGTTCAAACGCTAACCACCTCGCCCCCAGCAGCGGTGTCAATTGTCATATTCGTCACTAATTCTCTCACCATACGAATTGCTGAATGCCACATTATTCACTGCCGAGGCGGTCGCTCTGTCGGCTGTGGCTGTGGCGTATATGTAGTTCCAAGCACAGTGGTCCCCGGTTTATCGGGCCTTGGATAAACGGGCGCGTCGCTTAAAAGACATGTCTTTGAAAAACAATCCCTACGTACGTAATTATGTGTTCACCGCTTAATCGGATAGTTCTCGAGCTGTTCGGATAAAGCCTGAACAGTTAAGTAGTTCAATTTGCATGGTTGCTGCGCAATGACGCGTTTTAGTAGTAGTTATCCTTCCTAAAATGCAATCAGATTTCTTTCAGTCGAGATATGAACCTAACATTTCCTGTTTATTTTTCTCAGAAAATCTTGACAACTTTATTTCGGATTGTGAAGGATATTTCTCACACCCTGCTCAATGCGCCCCTGACACGGTACCATGCGACTACTCCGCCTACTGGATTTATAGTCCGTCCACCGATGTCATCAGATTCGTGTTGACTTCAAAGATGGGGACATACACGGCCATTGGCTTCTCGAAGGACGATAGAATGGTATGTTTTTGTATGACAACTACTTTGTATGACCTTCGAAATATAAGTACAATGCGTTGACCACGGTACCAGGTACCGATACATCCTGGAACATGTTTTTTTATGCCTACGACGAAAACCTTGGGAAATTCTCCGTATGCGGATCCGGGTATTCCTACGGGAAACAACCACAGCGTCGTGCCGTAGCGGGCGTCGTGCCAGCTAGCCTTATTACCGACGGCTTATTTACCGACGGCTCTGACAAATCTGCTGCGTCATACAACAGCCTGTAGTTTTCGGGTTCGCGAGTTTGTTATCGCTGTTATAGCTGATCTGACACAGTCAGATGCAGCTACCAGAACAAGACGAGTGTCCGCGTGCGCGAGCACACGCACACACGCACGCACGCACACACGCACGCACACACGCACGCACGCACACACGCACGCACGCACACACACACACACACACGCACGCACGCACGCACGCACGCACGCACACACGCACGCACAGACATTTTTCGCCGAAGGCATAAAAAACACGTACCAGGATGTACCGGCAACTGGCACCGTGGTCAACGCATTGTACTTATATTTAGAAGGTCACGCCTCTTAGCAGAGTAGTTGTCATAAAGGTAATGTAGTCAGTATCTGCCGGGGACTTGGTGTCTTCTTGATGACCGATCTAATGCCAACTAAGAGTAACGACGGACTATAAAACGAACGACGATAAACATTGAAATGAAAATTAAGACTTCAATGTGTTGCTGTTTGTTTCGTTGACAGGCTAACACTGATGTCGCCTATGGTTGGATCAGCGACGGCGGCGCACGATTATTTGAGGGGTTGGTATTAATTTCAAAACGTTAAAGGTTTAGAGAGTAGATTAGGAAGAAGCCAGATTCTGTTTGAATTTTAAAATTTTAAAATTTTATCCGTTTTACGAACGTGAGACGCGCTCTGCCCCGGAAGGGATCTCAATAACGAATTCGTTACTATAGCCCATTGTTCGTCTCCGTAGCAATTTCCCACGATACGGCCAGCCAGTAGTTGATCAGAACAATGGCCTCACCATGGACACGGCGACCACTGACGGCGTTATTCAAACGATCGGGTTTAGTAGATCTCGTGTGAGCTCTGGAGACATGACAGGTAAGCAACGTCCATGTTGGATTTTGTTGTGACGGTAGTTTGTTGAATTCCACGGAAGACTGAGAGCCAAGTACATGTAATGAACCTACAACAAATTATGAAACACACTACGTCGTGGTAGCCGACTAATGGGCTGGTATACACTCACACGCGCGCGCACACTCACACGCACGCACACACACACACACACACACACACACACACACACACACACACACACACACACACACACACACACACACACATACTCACGCTTTCACCTCCTCACAGACGCGCATGTACATATATTATACATAGGCTTATATATACATATACATATACATAGAGAGAGAGAGAGAGAGAGAGAGAGAGAGAGAGAGAGAGAGAAGAGAAAAGAAAAAGAGAGGAGAGACGATGGGCCGAGAGAGAGAGAGAGAGAGAGAGAGAGAGAGAAAGAGAGAGAGAGAGAGAGAGAGAGAGAAAAGTTCTGATATCACAATATCCGGCGATTATATATATAATTGAATTTCTAAATATATATATATATATACAGTATATACATAATTCTACCTCGGTCGCCTTTATAATTTCCGTGCTGTGGTAATTAGGAGACGCGCGGTGTCGTTTCAGTCGATGATGTCTACTTCATCTTCCCGCACAAGCCCGGCAACGTGCAGGACAACACCAACGGAAGAATCAGCAAGCATCGTGCGACGCCGCTCGTAACTACGCAGCTCATCAGCTTTGCGAAGTGTCGTGCCGACGCCGCTGCGGCGGCCGCCGCTGCCGCCCAAGCCCCACGAAGCGCGCCCGGGCAGTCCTCCGTGCCAGGTATAAAGCGATTCACGGATACCTACCTACCTGATACTATTGCAGCGCGAGAACATCATATATTCAAGCGTGTTCACGGCTGAGCCTCGGTCGATGCCCTTCACGAAACGTGTCACTAAAATTGAGGCAATAGCTAATAATTTGATATGCGTTATAATGCCGGGCGAATCTAGTCTGTTTGATAAAAACAGCCCGACAGGTTGTTATTGCGAATCCTTAATGGCTGACATCTGGCTCCTAAACAGGGCGCGGTGGTATTCGTTATTCCGCCTGATGACCGCTTGGCCTCGGATAAGTACCGACAGTATGTCGCGTGCTGTCACCTAGTATCGCCTCCAGGAAATGTAAGCCTACCAAGTAACGGTTACGCCCCTTCTCATATATACATATAGGAGCGAAATTTTTCGGAAACCTCAGGACCTATTTCTACGGTGTCAGCGGCGAGGTTCGCATTCTGGACAACAACCGCATCATGCTGCGACAATTCACCTACGACCACCGAGCTGCGCCAGGTATTCTACTCTCCCTATTCTGCGCTGCTATTCTACGAGCAAAAGTTCCAAGCTAAATATCCGTTTGATTGTTATGCTCCCTTGCTTTGGTTACTACGCAGGGCCGTAACTAGCGGTCGGTGTGGATGTGTGCATGTGTGTGTGGGGGGGGGGGCAAGCAGGACAGTTACCTCCCCCGCCTAACAAACTTATTCACATATTACGGTCAATATCTAACGGCCAGCAGTTACTGCCTGCGGTTAACTGCCCGAGGAGGGAGAATTACGGCAAAACGAGTTAACTACGGCCCTGCTACGGTATCGAGATCGAGGCGTGAATTGGCTAGGCTGTTCAGTTCGCAAATTTTGTAAACTTTTTCCACAAAGATTTAATTCATCGTATACGCCCCACCACCCTAAGTAGACAACGACGCTGACTTAATATCGTATCCTCTAAACAGACGTGTACTTCTACGCTGGCTTCTACGACTCGGCGTCAGAGCTGCTGCCGCATCAGAAAGAATCGCAGATACAGAAGTGTCCTGGACAATTCGGCGTCACACTCTCGGACAGCGTCATCGGGTATGCCAACAGTGTACACGATAACCGCAATATACGTCATCCGAACAAGATCCATTGCTGATTAACGTTACATAAATTCCGTTCCATGAGATTGCGACCGAGACGAACGTTGTCCTTTAAAGGCCTGGCCCCTGTCCATTGGCCGTTGGGCCTTTAAGGTCGTTTGGTCTGAGCTGCGAGATATATTTGCACTATTACAAACAATTACAACACAATTACAACAATTACAACACAATTACAACAATTACAAACAATTACAAAGCAAGAAAGCTCTTATAGTGAAAATTCAATACAGGTTTAATAAAAAAAAATCTGAATCGGGTCTGCAGGCATGACAAAATAGCGGCACAGACACGAAATAATCTGTCACATGCGATAATTTAGGTAGATCATAACAGAAAGGAATTTTTTTTCACACTACATTTAGCACGGACCCCATTGATAGAGCTTACAATAACGAGAACGTTATCCTAACCTTCCCGAACGGCGTCGATATGAGGAACCTACAGTGGATCTCCATATGGTGCAGGAGATTTGGCATTGATTTTGGTAGCACTGTCACAACACAAGGCCTCGTACGTAACTCAGCGCCTTCCGGTAAGTTATCTCCGATTAATATTAAATATATAATAATTAAGATATATTAATATTAAACATAGCTTAGCGGTATACTTCTAACACAGCCGTACTGGCAAGCTGTGCGTATATCACAACTACGCGCGTGGCCAAGTACTTGGTGGCGACACTGTGTCCTACTTGCTGAAAACGCAAAAATTCCGAGTAATTTTTATTTTAACAACTAGTAAAAATGACCTTGATATATATATATATATATATATATATATATATATATATATATAT